>NW_028187111.1:644330-653148 GCF_003343005.1 Rhea americana
TGCTCATCCATGCAGGTCTCCTGCCCCTTTGGCTGGACTTCTTTCTCCTGGGGATGCATTGCTCCTGAGCTTGGAGGAAATGATGCTTGAATATTATCCAGCTCTCCTGGACCCCCTTCCTTGYAGGGCCTTAACCCATGGGATTCCTCCAGGTACTTCTCTGAAGAGGCCAAAGTCTGCTCTCCTGAAGTCAAGGGTTGCGATCCTGCTTATTGCCCTGCTTCCTCCACACAGKATCCTGAACTCCACCATCTCATGGTMACTGCAGCCAAGGCTGCCCCCAACCTTCACACCTCCAACGAGTCCTTCTTAGCTGGTTAGGATAAGGTCCAGCAGGACACCCTTCCTCACAGGCTCCTCCACCACCTGTGTCAAAACTCCAAATGAGTTGACGCTAAACTAAACAGAGTAACTACGATAGTCAATATATGCATAGTCAGAGAAACCAGGAACGCAGAAGAATCCATTCCAGCCCTGAACTCTGGAGGTTATTTCAGTAACAATTCATTGAGCAAGTTATGTGGAGAAGGTGAAATACAACAGCAATATGTCACTAATGGTGGACAGAAGGTATGCTTTAGAAACCTTAAGTAGCTGCTTGTTGGACCAGATAGCTGGTGAATGCACAAGGAAGAAAGCTTTCTGACCAAAGAGCCATTCAGCACTTGACTTAGCATTGTTTAACATCATTTATGCTTTTTCTCTCTCATAAGGTTGTACACATTATCCGCTTCCGTTATTCTGTGTTTTTTATGTACCTTCACCACATCTCTCTGTATTTAGCTAGCATAAGAGCAATAATTAAAACAAGTCTCAGTAAGAATTCAATGAACTGTTCTTTAATACAAATTCAAGCAGTGCAGCATCACTGCAGAATAAAGGGTAAGTTGCACTGAAATGATACTAATGTAGGTCTGCATGAACACAGGTCAACAAGAAATAGTTTCTAGAGAAGTGAACACAAGAGAAACAGAGTTTTAATAATTTCTCTGCTGCACAAGGACCTGTTAGAGACAGGAGACAGGAATCTCAGCTTACAGGGATCCTGGTCTAGAGATGTATCATGTATTTAATTTCTTCCCTGCTCTCCACGGGTGAGAAAAGCCTTGATCTGAAGGTGGCAGGGAATGGCACAGCAGCACTGTGAAGTATATTGAGACATGCTAATGGAAGACATGGAGAATCAGAAGGAAGAAGGGCACAATATATGTATTATTCTCCTGATGAGCAACCAGACTAGATCAGTCAGCTTCACTACSTATTTCTATTGAGTTTTGCTATAAGAACTCCCCCAGCACAAATGATTGGCAGGTGAAGTGAAACTAAACTTTCACTGCAAACATACGACAAAATAATCAAGTCCTTATCACTTTCTTGGAGGACCAGTGAAGATGTAGTAATAACACAAGACTTGTGCTTGGCTAGATCTCTAGAGCCTTATGTGGCATCTACAGCACTGACAAACACCCTTTGGCTGTCAGTCTTGAACTCTGTCCAGGGCAGGGCACTTGTGGGCACATTTAGATTTAGTGAGAGACCAAGCTCATATTTACGTGCTTGCTCACCAATAGAGCAGAACTAGATCTTGGATGGAAGACCCTAAGTCTGATACTTTCAGAGCTGCTTAGGATTTCTGTGTGCCTCTAGTGTTTTCTAAGCCTTATTTTCATGAACCTATTTGGTGCAAAGTCTGGGATTTAGAAACACACTGCTCATTAGAGAACATGCTAGCCAAGAAGAGGATCTATGCCAATTCTTTTTTATTCAAATACTGTGAAGAGCTTTCCACAGATTCAGTTTTAGCAACTTATTTTTATTAGAAAAAACTAATTTTCCCTAATTTGGAAATGTAGTCTGAAGGCTTTTCAACAGCCTGAGCAAAAAAAAAACAAGCAAAGTACTCATATGTTCTTTCAGTCTGATGAATGGAAAATATAATGAAACTGAATCAGCTGTGTGTGATACTGAAATGTTCTCCAGCTTGCGTAGTCTTAGTTATGATGTGAATAGGCCACTCTTGAAGGATATGAAATTACTTCAGTCTTTAAACTCCAGCTGGAAATACCAGAGGTGAAGTTCTGTAAAGTCTGCATGTTATTAAAAATATGGATACACTGGCCTTTTTGTGCCTGAAATTTAGAATAAGTTAATGTTCCACACATTAGGAAGATGGGTAGTGGTAGAAGTTTTAATATGGGGCTATTGGGACTTTTGCTGCTGGATAGAAAAATCAGAAGATCAACTTCATTTGAATTAAGTAATGCAAATAATTGTGTCCCAACAGTTAAAGAAAGTAAACGTTTTCAAGATGTTCAAAATGGAGGCTTCAACTTTTACCTAACATGGAATGACAATGTTTTCCTCACTTCTATCTCAACTTTCTTAATGCACTACTTGCCCTGCCTGATTCTGCAGTCTCACAGACTTTCCCAGAATCACCATTATTTTCCCAACAAACATTTTTCCTACAGATTTTTCATTTTGGGAAGCATAGCTCATCTTAGACTTAATACTGCCCATTTTGTGACAGAAATGGTGGACTACAGAGCAATGGAAATGCTACATGATGGGTAGAATACAAGATGCAAATTATGGCTCTACTTGTGCAAGGAGCTGAGCATTTCACAAAAAACCAAAAAGGGCACCCTGAAAGCAAATGGTGAAGTCACTGGGAATAGAGATTTGTAAATGCCTCAAAATCAAAAACCATTTTCACTGAGAGYGGGAAAATTGGAAGCAGACCAAATCAGAGCCTTACTTCTTATCTCATGAGGTATTTCTTTAAAAGGGAAATCCTGAGGAAAAATGGGAATTTTGGAAACTATGTTGCAGAAGAAGYTGAATAGTCAGTATAGTGTGCTGAAACCCAGGTAGATAAATGAATCAACATCTTTTTTGCAATGAGATGAGGAAGAAAAATCTAAAGTCTGAAAATCCAGACAGTAAGTCAGAACTAGGAGTTCTTCCCTGTAATTAACTGAGTCTGTGAGGTCTGATGCATTAGGCAAGGATTCAAATCTTTACCCAGAACAATAGTCTTTGTTATGCTGAATTTTTTTAAGATCCACCTCAGTCAAGGAATGGCCTCAAACAAGTATGTCCCTCAAAATTTTAAACACAAATTTTTTGCTCTACTGTAAGATCTAAAGCCAGATTCAGATCTACAGCAATACAGCTACTAAGTAACCCAAACACTATTGTGGAAAATATGCAGGATATTCTTGGTGTCATAACTTTGCAGTGCTATAATTAGCTTTACATTTACGTGGAGTAATTGGAAAAAGGCATAGAAACATTGTTGAAAATTAATTTGCAGCAAGTAAATGAGATGTTTTAAATTCAGAATCACAGAGTTACAGAAAAAAAGTCCAATCTCCTGCTCATGGCAGAGCTGATTGCAAAGTTAGGCCAGGTTTCTGAGAGTCTTGTCCAGGTAATCTCTGAACATCTCCAAGGATGGAGATTCCCTAGACTCTCTTGGTGCTTGTGACAATCCTGAACCACCCTCAGAGGGGTCAAGGTGGGATTTTTCCTTATGTCCTGAAACGTACTTATGTCAGTTAGGAATAGGAAAAAAAAATCCAGCCCCAGTAAGCATAATTATGCCCCATACTGGGAAGTACTTCTGTCTCCTTGCATAGTTGAGGGAGATATTCTGCACGAGCAGAACCACTTATGTTAACATATTCTGTACCCACACTGAGCGAGATACAGGATTTCTGCTGAAAAAGCTACATCTACTTAGTATTTAGTAGTGTCAGAAAGTCCTTAAGTAAAACAATGCAGTGCTGTGCTGTGAAAAATCCTTAGACGAATAAGTGTTTACACATGGTCTTCCACTGCTTGTAATCTCAGTACATTTTACTACGAAGGTACCATTTTGTCATTCCCACAAGCCTTCACCCACTTATAGTAATAATTGCCCTGACACAGGCTGCAGTATGGGAGGTTTGGGCTGGACATCAAGAAAAATTTTTTCACCAGAAGCACTGGAACAAGTATCAGATGGTGAAATCTTCATCCATGGATATTTTCAAGATTTAACAAGACAGAGTCATGGTGACCTAATATGGTATTGGGGCTAATCCCACTTCAGGCAGGAAGCTGGACTGCAGACTTCCAGAGGCCCCTTCTGCACAATGTTCCTCTCATTTGATAACATAAAAATCCATGGACAACTGATAAATAGTAAATGAATTCTTAGTTCTGCTTATGGCTTCAACTTCTCATCTAGAGGATATCTTAATATACTTCCCTTTCCAACTGCTGCTCTTTTCTGGGAGCCATTTCTATCACYAATCTTTTATATTCCTGTCAAATTCATTTACTATAAAATGATAGCCTTATTCAATGACATCCTAAGGTTAGGGCTATGCCATCTTTTCTCAACAACAATCCAATTCTCTTTGATATCTTATTAATCATAATGACAGTGTAATAGGTAGTTCTGCAAAGAATCTGGGCAAGTTCAGCAGACTTTTGTTCAAATACTGCAAGGATGGGAGAATTAAAAATACTTTCAGAGAGCCAACTTCTCCTTCCCCTTCTTTTTTGGCTGTCCAAGAGCCCAGACAATAAAAAGCATGAGTGAAGATAATGAGTGTTATTATTTATTTTTTAAGAAGTAAATATTTGGGCTATAATCACTACAATGATCTGACAGTGGCCACTGTAGTTTGCATTTAATAGTCCATCTAAGGATGGATTATTGTTCAGAAAAAGAACTATGCAAGTTAAGATTGTCCAGACATGTTTGTTTTACATTTTAGCCTCTCTAAAAAGGACTTTCAGAGAGCAATAAGTCAGTTTCTATTGGGTCACACTAAAATGCACTTAAACATCACTGGCTAAAATCCCTGACTGAGAAATCCAGGAAGTGGAATTCCCTGTCGTGGGCATTTAATAATCCTTTGGATCAGAGGGTGAAAGAATGGGGTTTAAATACACAGAAAGGGTCAGCAGTAAGAAGAAATCCTAACCTCAAGCTTAGCTTGGAGGTACCTGAAATAGATCTCACTTCCTCCAAGCTCAAGAGCGGTGCATCCCTATGAGTAAGAAGTGCAGCAAAAGGGGCAGGAGACATGCATGGGTGAGCAAGGAGCTCTTGTCCAAATTCAGACAGAAGAAGAAAGTACACAGAATGTGGAAGAGGGGACAGGCTACTTTGGAGAATTATAGGAATGCAGTCAGAGTATGCAGAGATGCGGCGAGGAAGGCTAAGGCCCATTTGGAATTGAGTCAGGCATGGGATGTCAAGGACAATAGGAAGGGCTTCTTCAGATACATCAGCAGCAAGAGGAGGACTAGGGAAAATGTGGGCCCACTACTGAATGGGACAGGGGCCCTGGTGACAAGGGATACAGAGAAGGCAGAATTACTGAATGCCTTCTTTGCTTCAGTCTTTACTGCTAAGGGCAGCCCTCATGAATCCTGCAACCTGGACATGAGGGAGAAAGTTTGGAAAAGGGAAAACATTCCTTTGGTTGAGGAGGATAGGATTAGAGACCTTCTGGGCAGGCTAGATATCCACAAATCCATGGGACCTGATGGGATACACCMRCAAGTACTGAGGGAGCTGGTGGATGTTGTTGCTAGGCCACTCTCCATCATCTTTGAAAGGTCATGGAGAACGGGAGAGGTGCCTTAGGACTGGAAAAAAGCCAGTGTCACTCCAGTCTTCAAAAAGGGCAAGAAGGAGGACCCAGGCAACTATAGACTGGTGTGCCTCACCTCCATCCCTGGAAAGGTGATGGGACAGCTCCTTCTGGATGTCATCTCCAAGCATATGGAGGAAAAGAAGGCGGTCAGGAGTAGTCAGCATGGATTCACCAAGGGGAAATCATGCTTCACCAATCTGATAGCCCTCTATGATGGAATGACTGGCTGGGTAGATGAGGGGAGAGCACCAGATGTTGTATACCTTGACTTGAGCAAGGCTTTTGACACTGTCTCCCATAACATCCTCCCAGGTAAGCTCAGGAAGTGTGGGTTAGATGGGTGGACAGTGAGGTGTATTGAGAACTGGYTGAAAGGCAGAGCTCAGAGGGTTGTCCTCAGTGGCGTGGAGTCTAGTTGGAGGCCTGTGGTTAGTGGCATCCACCAGGGCTCAGTACTGGCTCCAGTCCTGCTCAACTTSTTCATCAATGACCTGGATGAGGGGACAGAGTGCCTCCTCAGCAAGTTTGCTGATGATACCAAGCTGGGAGGAGTGGCTGATACACCWGAGGGCTGTGCTGCCATTCAGAGAGACCTGGACAGGCTGGACAGGCTGGGTGGAGAGGAACCTCATGAGGTTCAACAAGGGCAAGTGCAGAGTCCTGCACGTAGGGAGAAATAACCCTATGCACCAGTACAGGCTAGGGTCTGACCTGCTGGAGAACAGCTCTGCAGAGAAGGACCTGGGAGTGCTGGTGGATGACAAGTTGACCATGAGCCAGCAATGTGCCCTTGTGGCCAAGAAGGCCAGTATTATCCTGGGGTGCATTCGGAAGAGTGTTGCCAGCAGGTCGAGGGAGGTGATCCTGCCCCTCTACTCAGCCCTGGTGAGGCCTCATCTCGAGTACTGTGTCCTGTTCTGGGCTCCCCAATACAAGAGAGACACGGAGGTACTAGAGAGAGTCCAGCGCAGGGCTACAAAGATGAATAGAGGACTGGAGCAACTGCACTATGAGGAACGGCTGCAAGAGCTGGGCTTGTTTAAGCTGGGGAAGAGAAGACTGAGGGGAGATCTTATCAGTGTGTACAAGTACCTGAAGGGAGGGTGTCGAGGGGACAGGGACAAACTCTTTTCAGCTGTCCCATGTGACAGGGCAAGAGGCAATGGGCAGAAATTGAACCCCAGGAAGTTCTGCCTGAACACGAGGGAGAATTTCTTCACAGTGAGAATGACAGAGCACTGGACCAGGTTGCCCGGAGAGGTTGTGGAGTCTGCTTCTCTGGAGATCTTCAAGGTCTGCCTGGATGCAGCCCTGTCTAACATGTTTTAGGTGTCCCTGCTGAGCTGGGAGGTTGGACTAGATGATCTCCAGAGGTCCCTTCCAACCTTACTTATTCTGTGATTCTATGATTCTATCTCCTCCTAACACCATTTAGTGGAGAAAGCCTCTTCCCCCCATAATGATGTATGTCAGCGTCCTACCATTTGTCTTGAGGTCATTGCTGTCTTGGAGCCACCTAGAGTAACTGATCACAGCCAAATGTGGGAAGAGCCTACAGCTCCCTAGTGTTGACTGAGTCTCACAGGCCAGCTGCTAGCCAACTCATAGCTCRTTCAAGCCAGCAGTGTTTGATGATACTGCCTTACTGACTCTCTGTAGTGCCCTGCTCTTAGCTACATATCTGTGAAAGTCCTAAAACAGGAATTACTTTTATTAAGTCTTCCTCCTTTCTCTAAGACCTTCTTTACACTGTTAGGCTCCACCACAGCATCACAACATGAAGGCAACCATTTTCTCAGGGCATGCTGGGCCCAGTTTCAGTGCTATAATGGCAGTATTCACCCCCTAGATGAAAACCTAGCTTTGTCACCAATGATTAGCACCCGAACATACAAATGAAGTCCATTTAGGGTTAGCTCCATCCTGTATCTTTCCAGAGAATGGTAACAGAGGTCAAGCAGCCCCAAAGGACCCTTCTTCCTCATCTTGGATCAGACCTCACTGAGCTTCCCACTATTTCAAGATTTGGGCTCAGCAAGTTTTTTCAAGAGTTCCAGGTACCGCAGAATGAAGTAGTATTTTGTAGCAATGAAGACCTGACCTAGATAATAACAGGAAAAAGTACTGTGAGCAGAGCAAGGGGAGAAAAAAATACTGTCTAGCCACAATACCTCTGCCTTGCCCAGGTTCCTACCACATGGCTCTCCAGAGGTGTATTCCTGCTCAGTGTGAGCAGTATCTGGGATCTCTAGCCATGTTTGGAGTTCTGCACCTTTTGAAGGTATGAAAGAAAAACATTTCTCATGAAAATCTGGGATTTTGGAGTAGGGGAAGATTGAACTAGCACAGCACTGGATTGCATGTTGAAAATAAAATGTATTTATTTCTTCAAGAAATGGAATATGTATTATGCATAATTTCCTCGCACATATATTAATAGGTATAGCTATAGCTACATGTGTAATAATATATAGGCATAGTCATAGATGCACATATAATGGATGATAATAGAAAGCACCAGTATTGTTCCCTTGCAAGCAGAAAGGAAGGTCATAGTGTAGAACCCAAAAATAGTGTATAAAAAGAGACATATTATTATGGTGCAAAACAGAGAAAAAGTCATGTTTTTAAAGGAGAAGTTCATGAAAAAAAATACATTATTGACATTTGTTGTAATTTGGATTAATTGCCCCATATTGCAAGTAGTGCTTTATACTGTCGCTTTTGAAACTAAATAACTTTATTTATTTATACATAGTGCTTTGCACAACTAACAAGCAATAATAATAATGTTGTGCTAAATACAACTCTAAACATTATTCACCATTCTTTCTGAAGGAAATATTCCCAATAAAATTTCTTGTAAATATTTTTCACATATTACCTGTTCCCATTTCTGTCCATGATACCTAAAAGGAGATATTTCCTTTCCCCAGCATATTTTTGTGTCTTTTCAAATTCCTTAACTCCAGAAATTGTTTCTCCCAGTCTTCCTATCCTCCATTTATTTTCCCACTCCAGGTGAGTTTAGCCTATCAGAAAGTCACCAGGATATATACAAGAGCATGCTGCTGAATGGAGTGGGGACTGTGGTGATGAAGGATACAGAGAAGGCAGAGTTACTGAATGCCTTCTTTGTTTCAGTCTTTACTGCTAAGACT
>NW_028187111.1:653563-829483 GCF_003343005.1 Rhea americana
GCGGTCAGGAGTAGTCAGCATGGATTCACCAAGGGGAAATCATGCTTCACCAATCTGATAGCCCTCTATGATGGAATGACTGGCTGGGTAGATGAGGGGAGAGCACCAGATGTTGTGTACCTTAACTTCAGCAAGGCTTTTGACAATGTCTCCCGTCACACCCTCCCAGGCAAACTCTGGAAGTGCAGGCTAGAGAAGTGGACAGTGAGGTGTATTGAGAACTGGCTGAAAGGCAGAGCTCAGAGGGTTGCGTTCGGGGGTGCAAAATCTAGTTGGAAGCCTGTGGTTAGTGGCATCCCCAGGGCTCAGTACTGGCTCCAGTCCTGCTCAACTTCTTCATCAATGACCTGGGTGAAGGGACAGAGTGCCTCCTCAGCAAGTTTGCTGATGATACCAAGCTGGGAGGAGTGGCTGATACACCWGAGGGCTGTGCTGCCATTCAGAGAGACCTGGACAGACTGGAGAGCTGGGTGGAGAGGAACCTCATGAGGTTCAACAAGGGCAAATGCAGAGTCCTGCACGTAGGGAGAAATAACCCCATGCACCAGTACAAGCTGGGGGCTGACCTGCAGAGAAGGACCTGGGAGCCCTGGCAGACAACAATTTGACCAACCAGGGCCTGYGATCATGAGGCTGCTTCCAGCTGTTTGTAGAAGGCCTCATTAACTTCCTCCTCCTGATCAGGTGGCCTGTGGTAGACACTCACAACAGTGTCACCCATGTTAGCCTGCCCTTTAAGCCTTACCCATAAGCTCTCGATTCACTCTTCATCCACCCCTACACAGAGCTCAATACATTCCAATAACTCTCTCACATTAAGAGCAACTCCACCACCTTTCCTTCCTGGCCTGTCTTCCTAAAAAGCACATAGCCATCCGTGAAAGCATTCTGGTTATGCAAGCTATCCCACCATGTCTCTTTAATTGCAATGAAATTTTGGCCCTTAAAAGTCTTCCTTTCTCCAGACTTTCCCTCTTGTCTCTAGGCTCTGACATTYCTGAGGGCCAGTCTTAGCAGATCTCCAGTTCCTCCTGTTTATTCCCTATGCTGCATCCATTGGTGTACAGGGATTTCATAGAGGTAATTGTGCACACAGGTTTCCCAGGAGGGATGCAAGAGGATCCCCTATAGCCATGTCTCATATGCATATCCCCAGCTGCATGCACCTCCTGAAGGCATCCCAACTTGAGCCATGTTTTATTGACTACCCTGTCTTTATAACTTCTCCCCAAGACACATACTTGGAGGCAGAGATAAGATTATGTACACCTCAATGAGAGAAATTGAAAGTTTGTGTACTTGGGCTCTTGGTAGACAAGATGTTAATAATGAGTCTTGGTACTGAAGAAGGCCATCTGTTTACTGAACTGCTTTAGAAGTAGCCAGAAGCCAGTAGCAGAGAAGCATTTATTCCCCTGGACTGCACTCATGAGTCTGTATGTGGAATACTGCATTGATTTGAGATCCTCCAGTTTGAGAGAAATGTTTAGCAGAGGGCCATTGCATGGCACTGGGGCATGCCATGTACCAGGAGAGGCTAAGGGAGCCTGGAGAAGAGAAGGTTGACTGCTAACTCTCCTGTCTACTGCAAGAGGTGGGGTGCAGAGAAGACAGAGCCAGATTCTTCTCAGAGGTGCATAGTAAAAAGACAAGAAGTTATAGTCATAGCTGGTAACAAGGATGTTCTGGCATTCTGACTCTCGTTAACAAAAGCTCTATAAAAACAGATACATATCTCCAGACACATCCCAACTACATCTTTCCTTTTCTTTTGTTGTGACATCTGTGAGAACTTTACATTACTTACAGCTAGAATGCTGATACTACAGTCTACAGCTTTATCACATCTTGCTGTCATCTTAAATTCCCCCATTCGGCTTTTGACCTCAAAAGATTACTAGACCATACCCTTCTCTAGTGCATAAGCAGCTGTGCCTATGATATGCCCAAGTGGAGTTTACAGAATCATAGAAAAATTTAGGGGAGAAGGGACCTCTGGAGACTTCTGTTCAAGCCCCTCTTCATGACAGGATAAAGATTATGTGAAATCCATGAATCTCTCAAAACTCTACAGCTTCGGCCAGCAATAATTATAGTGTTTCTCTTTAGCAGAGGCACATAGAACAGACTACTTCCTTCCTCTTTCTGTATATTTGAATCTGTTCTGAACTCTCGCTATTACCTCCTTCAAGCTAAACAGTCTAAATTTGGTCAACTATTTCTCATACGCTATATTTTTAAGAATCTCTCAACATTTTTGCTCTGGTCTTCTTCAGGCCTATCTATCATATTTAGCAAGAAAAATAATGCAAAAACAAGAATTCCCARGGGAAGAGGAGACTCACTAGATTGGCATTTGGTGGACCAAAAGGGAGAGAAATTAAAAGGCCCAGTGGCCACAGGATGAGTAATTGGAAAGGCATTTTTGTGTTGAAAAGGGGGCCCAGTTATGTCTGGGAGCAAATTTCTTACAAGCAATAATACTGAATAGAACACTGGCACAAATAGTGTGTCTAAATGAGATGGAAGAAATCATCACTCATCTTAAGGCAATAGGTTTTATGTGCAAAAGTTAGTGCCTACAAAGGAAAAGAGAAACAGTTTTCAGAGAGGTAGAGAAGAGAGATTTTAGAAGTGTTGGTTGTAAAGGTAGGAGAAAGAAAGAAGTACAGAAGATGGAAATTTGTTATTGGAGAACTATGAAAGCATTTACTAGAAGGGACTGAGGTAACAGGAAGTAAAATTACTATGACTATCTTGAGCAGCAAGAAAAAGAGCAACAACGGCTGCAGGAAGTTGTGGGGAGCTGATAGAAGGAGCATGCCACACCACAAGAACACAGCTTAAGCTGGGTTTCACTACCTAGCAAATACATAACCTTCCTAAACAGTGTAAAGAGTTACTGCAAGAGAAAAAGGGCAATCACGTGGCCTAGCAGCATCTCCACCAGAGGAAAGAAGACTGTAAGACAGTTAAAGGTATTTGGTAATGAAGTATTTGGTAATGAAGTATTGTGTGTTAGCCTATTTATCTACCATTTTGGAGTTCTCTTTTCTTTGATAATAATATTGCTCATTAAGACAAGTGTTTCATGTCTGCAAGCAGGGAAGATTAGCGTCCTAACCACCAGAAAGCTTTGCTGATTCTTCCCAGGTTTCTGCATAAAGTCTTGTGCCCACGGTAGCCCCTTGAAAACTGTGCCTGGACCTTGCTACTGCCAATGAGGTCTTGATAGGAAGGTTACATGTATAAATGGCATGAAAAGGAAACAAAGCATGTAAAACACTAATCTAGATTACAGGAGAATATAAAACAGTTGAAGCTATGTATAACAAGCCAATCAGATGAGAATTTGCAAACTTTTTGTTTCATTTGAATATAGATGGCTGCATCTTGCTTTCATCCAATAGGTGGATCAAAATACAATGAACAACTACATAGAATAAATGCAAGTRATGATAGAAATATTTCTTTCCCTCCCTCTGTCCTTCTTTCCATCCCTAGAGGTTTTTAACACTTGCTTAAATACAGCCATGGTGATCTGATCTATTGTTAGTGAAGGTCCCAATTTTAGCAGATAATTGGACTAGAGACCTTCAGAGGTGCCTCCCTTCTGCCAACACATTCATAATTCTGAGATGCTGTATATTTATGTTGTTTAAAATGAATAAAATAAGACAATACAGCTAGGAAAACTCTTTTGCTAAAGCAGGAGCAATATCCCCATATGGACAGCACTTTTTACTTGTGTATTTTTACAGAGGAAGGTAACTGCTACTACACTTATGCTGTAGATGGAAAACCTCTGTATCTTGTAGGTGGAATGACTTACTAAAGGACAAAAAGTGTGTCAAAGACCAAGAGGAAAACCTCTTGTTCGCACATCACAGTGGAATTCAGAACTCCTTTCCTGAAGCCTCTTCAGTTTGGTTCAGTCAGTCTCACAGATCTAACAAGTGCTAATTCTGAATAGTCGTTGCCTCAAGAAGCCACAGTTAAGATGTTACTAATTAACTATCTGCAACAGAAACCCTAAGGGGCTGTGATCTATCTTGGATTTGTAAAACACAACAACAAGAAAGGGGAACATGAGTAAGCATCTTCAGCCATTGTCACTGGCCATGGCAGTTAACAGTGTGGGAGAGCAAAAGAGCAACTAAAAAGCAATGGAGGGCCTATGCACCATGGTGATCAAGCTGTTGCAAGCTACATTTGGTGTATGCTGGCAGATGTACATTGAGCAGACTGGCTTGAGGAGCTGTGTGGAGCTCTCAGAGTGGTTCCAGAGTTCCTTAAGCCCTCATCAATAAACATATTCCTTCGGTAGGCATGCATATTCCTCTTGCCTGCAAGGGCACGCCTGGAGTGGATAAGCAGAACAACATAGAGCAACTCTCTTCTCCAGCCAAGATCTGAGGGAATCTGAGAAGCAGAGACTGCATGGAAGATTTTTCTTTCTTCTACAATGTGAATCTGGCATGCCGTCACTATATCTCATAAACTGTTGGTACATGTCACAAGGTTGTGGCTACATGATTTAACCTTTTTTTCTCACAGGTCTCTGCTGAGAACTCCCTGGGGTGCCAGCACTGGTGTCAGCCTCTAGATTCATAGTTTAAGCCATGTCCTTCTAGTCAAGCTGACCCAAGGTCACATACCTTATACCTAAAAGAGCTGAGCCTTGAGTCACAAACAGATGGATTATTGTGCTCATGGTTACAGAAATTAAGTGCAAGCATCTGTTCTAGTAGGTGTAGGGCATCAACTAGCTTTCTTTCTGTGCCTGAATTCATGATGTGAGACCTGTGGTTCACAGTGAAGGTACTGGCCTGGACAGGTTGTTTCCAGATTTTGACATAGCTTATCCAAGGTACACCTAGACAAACTGCTTTTTTGGAAGGAATTATCCATAATTTGAGTGTGGATTGCCATATCCATTAATGAAACATTCTACATATTCTTCCTTATCCTTAAATTCCAAGAATCCTGGATGCTGTTGTTTGCCAGGCAATAGCTGATCTCCAAGGTACTCCTATCATTGCTCGTTGTTATCTCCTTGAAGATGGTGCAGTTGATAATATTCTTAGGGAGATGAGTCTGTTCCTGTGTATAGCACACACAAACCTTTATAATGTTTGCTTCTTCACAAGCCCAGGAAACTTGGCAGTAATCTACTGTTCTTGATATTTCAGCTCACTGATGTGAGCAGGTATTGATGTGTGTCTTAAATATCTGGTTTAGACCCACACTCATCTCCTCTCATCTGCCTTTGTTGCTCCCCAGTGAAGGAACTCTCAGGCTTGCCCAAGCAGACCTTRTTCCACACTCATGCTCTGTCTACTCACCCAATCTTTTCTTGGCTGTCACCAAATCTTGGATCAAAAGGTCTATATCTGTCTCCCTATCTGAGGGCCTATATCTGTCTCCCTCCAGTCCTTCTCTAATTGAAGCAATGCATAATCTATGCTATCATAATGCTGAGGTTCCCACAGAGAGCCTTTTCTTGTTCTTTTTTCCTGCTCTCTCTGCTCATGCTGTTGCTAATTCAAGGATCAAGCATACACAGAGTCATTGTATTAATACCTATGGGGAAGCTCAGAGTTGCCTCAAAAACCTCGTTATAGAGGTGCCTGGCTGACATACTCTTAGTAGTGGCATGACTGAAAATAATGAGCCTGTAGACAGCAAAAGAATTAGTCACATGTTGAAGTGGGAGGTAAGTTATGGTGTACCGAAGAACACATAGGCTACTCTTACTGGGTACACTGTACACAATCATAATTCACAGCTCCAGTGTCAGGATAACAGCTGTTAGCTGGAAATGCAGCCTTGTGTGCTGTGTTTGAGGGGGAAACTCCAGAGCTCCAGCTCATTTCAAATTTATAGGCTCTTTATGGAGCTGCATAATGATAACGATATATCATGTAAGACTGTGAGTGTATTTTGTGTGTCACATGAAGCTCTGCAAGCAAATGCTATATATAGGYGTGTTTCTAAGCTACAGTTCATCAGTTTCTTGTCTCAGCCTGTTTTTGTTTGTTGTTCACTAACACTGTCAGCATCTCCTTCTATCAGTTCCTGAGTGACCACATGAGGAAAGGTGGTATAAAAGGACAAGTAAGTACCTGCCTTGCTGTTGGTGGTCAGCTCTTAAACACCCAGGAATTTTTCTTCTGCTATATTTATTTGTTCTAGTTTCCCATAGAGAAGGGGCTGGCTGATGGGCTATGATTTCATTCTGATATCAGAAGAGGATTTGTTCCCAACCATGCTGAAGACATGTGATTTATTTTTGCTGCCTTGTTTATTACTCTGTCTGATTTATGAGGCCTGTCAGTGCACATAGACAACAGCTCATTCCATCCCATACTACTATCAGAACAATTCATGCTAACTAGGCCTGCATATCACTTCAAAGGGAACTGATCTATATCAACCAGGCTGCAGCTCTAGATCACTAAACTGTTTTTTTTCCCTTCGCACTGGTCACATTCATCCGGGATGGATATTTCACAGCAGCAGCCACTTAGCAGATTTAGCTGTCTGAGTGCATCTGCCTACAGGTGTAGATATCATTCAAGTGCATGTTCGTAAACTGCAAGTTTGAGAWTTGAATATTTGAAAAGCAAATTGAATTTCCCCAAGTAAACATTAAATCATTCAACAAAAAAAAGAGATTAAGACATGTGCAGTGGAATAACTGTCATCTTATTTCCCCTTGCTCTTCTAATTCAGGGCTAGCTGGAAGATGGAGCTACCACAATAAGAGTTAGGGCTACTCAGTTTTACGCAGTTGAGCCAATGAAGCTGCATCACAGTCCTGAAATACTGAAACACAGGGCCAGCTGTTGATTATCTTCCTGGAGCATAGATTTATCACTGTGAGATACTGGCTATGGGTTAGTGACTCCTAACCAGTGTTACTGTTGCTGAATTTAAAGCTTTTAACTAGGCTTTTGAAAGCTACTGTCTGTCCTCAAACACATTATTTTACATTTGAATGTTAAATAGTAACTACCTGCACATAAATATGTAAAAAAACAATTTACATCCTCCTGGTGTATTTTCTTTGTGATAGGATTTTCAAAACTTTATCATGAACAAATGGAACCATTGTCAAACCCATCAGTTTTACTGTGGGTGCAGTTCTTTAGCCTAGAAGTGAAGTCCCCCTTTTTCTCTGGAAAATGGCACAGACCAAATGCTAAAGAAGGCATTTACCACCTCAGCCTTTTCTGTATCTTTTATGACCAAGCCCCCTGCCTCATTCAGCAGAAGACCCACATTTCCCCTAGTCTTCCTTTTGTTGCTGATGTATTTGAAGAAGTCTTTCTTGTTGTCCTTGACATCGCTTGCCTGATTAAATTCCAGATGAGCCTTGGCCATTCTGGTCCCATTCCAGACACATATTCAGATAACATCCCTATATTCCTCCCAAGTGGCCTCTCCCTGCTTCCACCTTCTGTACACTTCCTTCTTCTGTTTGAGTTTTGCCAGGAGCTCCTTGTTCATCCATGCGTGTCTCCTGCCCCCTTTGCTTGACTTCCTCCTCATTGGGAGGAACCTTTCTTGAGTCTGGAGGTGGTGATCCTCGAATATCAATCAGACTTCCTAAGCCTTTTTTTTTTTTTTTTTTTTGACAGAGTCAGCTTCCTCTGAAAATCACTCAGTGTTTCTGAGGTGTTTTGGCCTGGAGTAGGGAGAATGCTCAACTTGCTTTGAATTGAATATTGAAATCCTTTTAAAATAAGATCTTGTACGTACCAAGCATGGAAACCAAAGATTGGCTGTAAAGTATTAAGAAGTGTTCCAAAACTTTAGTTGTCTTGTACAGCATATCCACTAGTTAGTTAAATGGCACTAGGAAATACTTCTGGAACTTAATTGCCTCTATAAATTGTCTCCGTCATTGTTTTGGTCTAAATCATGTAACACTCTCTCAAACATCCTCTGGGCATAGTCTGGAAGATAGAGAGCAGGAAACATCCCCAAATAAGACAGCAAGTAGCTATTTAGCTTTGGTTGCCAAGAGAATTTTAATGTATGGATACAGGCCATTCTGTGCCCCAGAGAAGTTAATTGTTCCTATAAGTGACAAAAGCCATTTTAGAAAAAAAAAAAAAAAAGGTATATCTAGATCCTCCAACCCTCACAAAGATGTTCTGGACTAGTCAAAGCTTCTGACAAGRTAGGCTATGGAATCCTTAAAAGAAAGAACGGGATACTTCTACCATCCATTTGGGGGTTATTTTGCTTGGTACCTTTAGCTACACAGAAAGAGACTCTGCAAGTAGGATATATGCTGCTTAAGACCATAAAGCTATTATTTACTGGCTAAGATACACAAAAGATAAGTAGGATTAAGAAACTGCTAGAATAAGCATTAGCACATTCACCGCTTGGATATGATGATATCCAAAGCTTCTTTGCTGATCAGAATTTATCAAACAGCTGGGGATGAGTTGCTTTCCGCTTGTCCCCTGGAGTGGATCTTCAATGTTGCTGTGTTCCACCAAATCTATCAACCTGAACAATGTCAGTGAAATGGGGACGTGGAGGAGGTGTTCTTTAGGATGTTATGCTTTCTTTACTGGTATTTTTCCTCCTGAATTCTTGAGCTGTTACTGATCCTTGTCTCAGCAACCCTACCAATGTCTGTAAGTTTACTTAGATCTCAGCCTGCATCTGCAGCTTTGTCACAAATTTTCTTTCACAATTTAGCAATTAGTTCAGCAATCTAAGTTAAGACTGTGCAACAGGACCATATCAGAGTTGATTCTTTGACCACAGTTAGCTGAAGGAAGGTGTGGGAGGCAGTTACAGAGGGAGGATTACAGCACCATGCCCAAGAAATGAGAACTTCTTCTGTGAACAATGACTGGCTGGATTAGAGAGCTGGCACTGTAGATAGCTGTTCATGATGGAAGCTGAAGTATACAGCCCACATAGTGGCCCAAAGGCTGTATTTCACCATATGACCCACTGTTTTTCATTCAGAGATGGTGGAGGACAATTGACCAAATAACGCTGCTGTCCTAACAGTCAAATGCATCATCTCAGACCCACACATGGAATCTCAGCTATCATCATTGCATCTGCCCACCTGGACCTAGAACTGCAAGTGATAAGTCAGCAGAGTTTGTAGTCTTGTTCCAAAATGGAACAAAGCCCGGTAGATGATGGGGCTGGCTTTCTAGCTATAAATACAAAATGTGGTAAACAGGAGCCCTGTCCAGAACAAGGTAAAGATTGCAGTGGGGACCTGCCTGACAACTGTCAGCATATATGATTCAGAAAGTGTAGATGCCATTAGGCAGTGGTAGTTCAGAACTGCAGCTCTACATTTGCAGGTAAACTTACACATGGCAAAACAGTTCTTGAGATAGTTGGTGATCCCACATCTGCAGCAAGGCCTTGTAGATCTCATATTCCAAATGCAGTTGTTTAGAAAGTGACTATCATGTAGTTTTTAATGTGCTGCTTTGGCAGTAAAGAGTAAAAATACAGCATAATAGTCCTGAAGGAGCTTTAACAGCAGATCATTATTCAGGCTGCTTTTTGGCTTGCAGAATGCTGGGCTCCAGATCTTTCAGCATCCATTCAACTGTAGCTTGCTTTGCAAGCTTGCATCTCACTTTCCTATCTGCCTCTTTGTCAGATTTCTGAGACATGCTTTCTGTCATTTAAATTAATTTAGCTTCCCTTACTGGGCAATACCTTCACAATACTCATAGACTCCAGAATTCCCCTATAAGGGTGCTCAAGGTTATATTTTTAAGGTTTAGGAATCCATGATAGAAGTAGCATATACTGCACACTGACACTCAACATTATTACAACTGTAGTACATTGTTACAATATAAAGTTAAAAGGAAAGTAACTTTAGAAGAAAAGGAATCTCCATTCTGACTGAAACACTGCAATTTCAAAATAATACTTCATACACTGCAATTTCAAAATAATACTTCATCCCATATCAAGACGAAAAAGGTTAAAAAATATCAGAGGGTTTTTTTCTATTGCAAAAAACTAGTCAATTCAAATTTATCAAAATTATTTGTTTTTATTATATAATTGCAGGCAGTAGAAAACAATATATTGTTAGTACAAACAATGGGAAATTTGGGAAGCTGTAAAAACATATAGGTACAGGTGTCTGTAGGTGTGTAATAAAATATTAAAGCCACAATATTTAATCACATATTCTATTAACTTTTCCTCCCTCAAGACTTCAAACTCAATTAATGCGCTCTCCTTATTTCCTCATATGTATCATTTAGTGCCTATACCAGATTTCTCTTGCCAATGTGGAAATCCTGTCTCCACATGTCACTCTCACCAACTGTAATTTTCAACAGACATATCAAATCCTGTGCTGAGATACAATCAATCTTGTGATAAGTTTGTAAAGTTTCCAGGTGAAAGTCTGGGCAGGATCACAGCAATATTCAGCATTCTAACCAAGATACCAAATCTAGTTGACTCAAGCCTGGAACTAATGTCACTGATAAATGAGAATGGAAGGAAATAAAACCCTTCATGAAAGATCCATGAAAAATGTCTAGAAGTGACTCTACAAACTAAATCTCTGAATATAGAAATACCCCCTTGTATCTCATCATGTATGAGGCATACATAGTGTGACCACAAGAGAGGGTCAGATACCAGTGAAGAGAGATGCCCGAGGTTCAGGACGGGTTAAATAGGATAGATTTAATAGAGGCCTTACACTCCAAGCTGCACAGGGAGCCTCAGGAACCACATGGAGCAGTCACTGATGGGAGGCTGCTGGACACACAGGTCAGGCACCAAGAYAGGACTCACTCATATCCTAAGGGCCCCTTAAATCTACTAGAATTATTTCCTTATCTCAGCTGTGCCAACCTTGAGTCACTACCAACTGGGGAACTACACCTTGTTGACAAAATGGAATATGCATTTCTGGCCCTGACAGGAATTCAGTCAGTGTGTAAAGAGCACACTCTGAGGCTACTATCACCACGTCTACTGGTTACCTGACTCTTCACAGGTTTTCTGCAGATATACTCACTACACGTATCTATGTTAAACCACAAACTATAATGAAATAGACACACTGGTGATTTCAACAACTTCTTTAATGGCAACAACACAAAATGGAAAGCAAGAACCTGGAAGGGGTCATTGTAAAGCAAGAGATTACTGTGAAGCCAATTACAAAGCAAGCAATGCCTGTTTATACATTCACATTTTCCATTGTAAACTGTAGCTCTTTTTACTTCACAGCTATGATTCTCCCGGCTCACATCTTGTTTCTGCGTATGGCAACAGCAGCAGCATGCAACACTTCTTCATTACATAGTACTTGAGCATGGAATACCAAAGGCAAGTGCTTCATCTTAGAKTTTCTTTCAATGTTAATGGGACACTTCTCTCCTGACAAGGCACAGATGATGCAGAAATGAAGGTCTCCTACAAGAAGGAGCCTTTAGTGATGGGCAGTGGGAACTTGCCAAATGAGACGTAGCCAAACCAAACACTCATGTGTGCCCAAGGACAGAACACTTTATACTTGCCTTGCTCTTACACTCTTCCCTTAGCACCTGCCTCATCACTGTAAAGCACAGGATTCTGGGACAAATGACCACTGCTTTGACCAAATATGACAGCTCTTAACATTCATGAGCATCATGAGGAGGACAAACAATGTGAGGCAGGATAAAGATAAAAGATAAAAGATTAAAAAAAAAGAAAGAAAAAAAGATCTGCAGCAAAACATTAAAGAGATCTCCCACATTCACTGTTTCTATGATGCCACAAAGAAAAAAAAAGTACAAGCATAGGCAGAAATCTAGGTCTCAGCCTCTTTGCAGGGACTGCATCTACCCATAGGATTGCAGAATTTGCAGTCTAACACCCACAATGCTTGCCAGGGAGAAGGGGACGCAGAAATGAGAGCTTGCCATTGAAATTGATTGCATTGTAATCAGGAAGGTGTTCATGTTCTCGTGCAAGGTAACAAAAACCACCTCCATCACAGTGTTCACACAGTAGCCAGACACCTTTTTGGACTTTGTGAGAAAACACTGTGTCCTTGTCACATCCCTCACCCATGTCAGTGGCTTCTTTTACCACCCAACTCTTTCCTTCATAATGCGTATGTTCATAGAGAGTGATTTGGGGATTGTGCAGGTTTCCAGTAATCACCTGCAGAGAAGTGATCTTGTCAGTCATCTCAGAACCAACAAAGTTATGTTCTCCCTCCTCAAAGACAAGAAGCTGGCCTGTATAATTGAGGTGCTCATAAGCCACCCAAGGCTGGCCAATTACTTTCACTGAAGAAACACAGCTATTCCAGCCTACATTTTCCAGATTGGCAATGTCAGAAGTGAACTCTTTGGAGTATCCCTGGAAGTTGGCATGCTCAAAAATGATGATTTTTCCCATCTCAGCAGGACTTCTGTAGTTTGGATTTCTTGCTGTAAGAGTTGGATGATAGCCTGCAAGAAAACACAAGGACAGAAAAAGAAAACTTGTCCATAAGAAGCCTTTTCACATCAGAGAGACGATGCTGGAGGGAAAAAAATGAAAAACAGAAGAGTAAATCACTTTTAGCCAGGATAAATTTTAGCAGCAGCTGCACAAGAATGAAGGTGTGACATGGAAACCTGACTTTAGAAGGGGGGAAAAAAAGTAGAATAAGAGATGTGTCTCAAAACTATCTGTTTTTATTTGGTTGTGTGTTCTGTATGTGGGTTCTGTGCATGTCTGAGTGATATCTGAACATTTACATGTTATTTCTATTTAATTTATATTTTATTGATCTATCCTAAATAAGGAATAATGAAATAATATAAACAACTGGTGATTGATCTTCCAATTAGTAATGGATTCTTGAGAATTCTTTTAAATACTGGCATTGGTAATTCACACTTGATTTCATGATCTGCACAATAATACAAGTAAAGAAGTAGTGGAACATTCAAGTAACTTCTAAATGAATGCTCATTTTATATGGAAAATTTAAATATTCTGTTAAGACCAGAATTGAACTTTTTAGACTTGCTGAAATACTCTATTTCTATTTTTATATTCATTTCTGTTGAAATATGAAGATTCCTGTTCTTGACCATTAGACATAAGGTGGGACTCAAACAAGTATAAAGAACCAGCCTCTTTGAGTCAGAGTAAGTTTCAGGTTTTAAACGTCTTTTTATAGCACTGTCACAAATACTCACATCTGATTCCACACAGAGCTATCCAGAATCAGATAAAGAAACAAGGTATTTGTAAATAGTAACTCAGAAACAGAAGCTAGAGGCCACTTCAGATAACAGTACCCTTTCTAAATCACGCAACAGTCATTGAAGCAAAGTATCAGGTCTCAAGGCAGACATATTAGAGGATAGGTACCAGTTATTCTAGTTGTTTCTATGGGTGCAGGGGGCAGAAGCTTAGACCTGCCCAAATAGATTTGGGGATTGGAGCAGACCATCTCCAGAGGTCCCTTCTAACCCCAACTATTCCTTCAATCTCTGAAGTAAGTTTAGAGGAGAGACTAAAATTGCAAGACTTAAGCACCATAATCATCATTTAAAAATATCAGGCAAGGTTTAGCACATCAGAAGTAGAAACATTTAGTGTTACTTCCACTATAGTGAGTTGGTTAAGCAACATGACTTATCTCCAAAACAGTGACAACAAACCATTCAAGACTTCTGGAGAAATCTATGAGTAACCTTTTTTCTTACAAGTCTTCTTTCTTACAAGTCTTACCAGAGGTCGATGCACAAAAATAATCACTGTTTGGCTGGTACTACTCAGAGGAACAAGACATTTTATTTCATATTTTACACAAAGCTACAAATTTTTATCTAAAAGTACAAACTTATTGTATTTCTGTTAGATGAGCTGAGCACTGACAGTTTTCTGACTTAAGCATATTTACTTCACTGCAGGACTAAAGGTATCAGTTCTCAGTTAGAATTGAACTTATGAAGGCTGTGGATACATGAACTTTTATATATTGGTTGACTGATAGAGCAGTGGTTTAATAACCTTCAGTTTGTGCATACACATGTTCACACACACACAGACAAAAACAGTTAATTTCCCTGGCATATAGTAAAGATTCTATGCCAAGGTTACACTATGTAAAATATTAGGTCTTTCATGACCCAGAATTTTTATAGCTTCTTTTTCACACTCCCTCTTTGATTGGGGCGTTTATTCTGAAGTTGTCTTCTCATCACCTGAAGGGATGTGCTAAGCCTCTGAAAATCATGAAATCAGATCCTCATAGATGTGTTGCAGTTCTCATCCTGACACTTAAACCTCTCTCTCTGCGCTTCATAGTTGCCACCCAAGAAGTCATTTAAAGTTTTCCCATACAAAGTATGTGCCTTACCTTGATACCAGCTTCTCAGATGCAGAGAGTTGTCYGCACTCCCTCCAGTCCAGTTGCTGCTGTTTGCAAGAGGTAATCCACTTGCCCATTTTTATAGATTGCACAACATTCTTGTGACGCATCCCATACAATAAAAATGAGAAGTGACTGAGGTCTTCAAAGATCAGCAATCGCTAATTTATTTTGATCTTAATCTTCCTATAACTATCTCATTTGCTCCAGTTCAAAAAGCTGTTGAAGAGTGAATATCCTGATAGACCTTGGAGTGTTGATTCCTGTTTCCTTCTCCAGAAGTTAGTTGAATCACAGGAACAGAAGCATAATAAAAGTATTTTGTGATGCATGGACTGTAGAAATTTTTTGCTTGCTGCAGTTCACATTTTGGTTTACTTTCATTTTAGGAAGGAGCGTATCTAATGCATCATGTCAGTTTTCCAAAGGATTTCAATGTAACATATCCAGGCAACAGAGGTGGCATCTAAGTAGCTTTTTGAAATTCACTTTCCCACTTCCCACCAACTTTGCCGTTCTGGAGGTGCCACAGAAACCCAGAGCTAGGGAAGAAGCAGTAAGCAGCAACGGCAAAGCTGAAGTAAACCATAAAACACTATAAAGCTATAAAACACCGCACTTCAGGAGCYCTTATTTAGAATATCTAAAGGGTGTAGGGGATTCAATACGAAGTACCTAAAGCTACTGAGGCACAGTAATTTGTGAAGGCAGGCAGGAAGCCTGACTTATAGCCTTGTGAAGAGAATGTGCACACACTAGAAGGAGAAGGAAAAATTCCAAGAATCAGATTTTGAAGGAAGCTAAATTTCTCTGAGTCTTCCTTTTGTAAATATTTCTGATAGAAACACAGAAATTAGTCTGAGTGAGAATGAAAAAGGGTGTATCTGCAAGCAGAACTATCAGAGGGAACAAACAGCAAGTGCATGACTTTAAGAATGGCAAGGTATTGATGGCACCTAGATCAACAGGTCATCAAGACCCTAGTGCATCAACATGCAGTTTCTCAAGATACTCAGAACAGAAGACAAAGGCTCACTTAAAACAATGAACAACTTAAAACAAGGCACAACCTCCCCTAAGACTAAAATAAAGGACAATCTACAGAATCAAGCCATTGTGGGAAGACAAAAAACAGTCTGGAGCCACAGGACAGCCAGAGAAGGAGACAAAGAACAGTGGGTAAATCCTAGTGACTGACAGAGGATTGAAGAGATGAAAGATCACAATCATTGTCAACTCCTAAACTGTAGAAAAGACACATCCAAAAAAGAATCCCAGGGACACGCCTGGGACTCAATAGCCAGTATCCCTTGTACTCTATGTCATCACAAGTAACATTGACCAGGCCATAGGGACAAATGTATCTGGGTATAGGAGTGGGAGTGAATAAAACCAGTTTTACTTTAAAACTAAACAAGCCTTCCCCTCTTAAACCATCTTGCATCGAGCTTTATTTCACTGTTGCTATCACCTTGCAAATAATATTTTTTCCTTTCTCAGCTAGCAGGAAACCAGCCTACCACTACAGCTAGGTTGGTCCCAGACACTTCATACTTGTTGAGTGGGTCTGACCATAACAGCACTCCAGCAATATGATGACAATTCACTGGAGCTCACTATGTGATGAGGACTTCTCTGCACTGGAATCCAAGCTTCAGCAGTAGATGAAAAAAAGCAAGTCAGCAGATCAGTTTTATTTAGAAACTGCAAATACAAGAACTAATTCTGGTGCTCTACAAGCATAAGATCAACACTGTGAAAATTCAGTTCTTTCTCATGAAGGGGAACCATTCCGCAAATACCACTGTGAATCTGTGATCTTTCTCTGCACTGCTCTTTTTCAAGTTCTCCCACCTTCTGTCTTTCATCCCTCTGATGAGGCAGGAAGAGCTTATGTTCCAGGGCAGTAATCTGAAATCTGTGGGAAATAGTAGCTAGTTGCTTCCCTGCAGGCTGTGTAATTCTCCTTGGCAATGAAACAGACTTACTACAAGCCCTCATGCATATTGGCAGACACTAAGGGAATGCATAAAGTCTCTGAGTCTGCAGGTTATCCTGAAGCTAGCCAGAAATCCTTGTCAGGCCCCTGCGTTCTGGTTCCTGACTGCCTCCTGCTGCTGCAGCTCTAGCCTTCACCTGTGTTCTGCTACTGCAACTCATAGCCTCAAGCCCTACAGCTCCTGATGGTGCTGACCAGCAGTACAACCCAACCACAGAAATGTCTATTTGTGACCTCATCAGTCACAGAATCACAGAATCAGCAAGGTTGGAAGGGACCTCTGGAGATCATTTAGTCAAACCTCCCAAAGATTTTCCGGTGCTGGTTACACTGGGGCTTGTACTCAGGACCTTCGGCATGTAAAGCAGATGTGATAGTCTGGGGATTCTGCTTGCCTGGACCACCTCTGTTCCTGCTTCAGGACTAGCTTTGGACTGGCCTGAGGATTATCAGACATGGTTATTCCAGAGCCTTGAATCCGTAAGAGTTTTCAAGTTTAATCAGGAACGAGAGTGAACGTCTATCCCAGAAACACACACACACAAACACAGAGGACATTGACACAGCCAGCTACAGATTGCCAAAGACAAGGCACTGCCTTCAACAAGACACGTATCTGACACTACCAGAACTCACGTAACACATAAGTCAGTATACAGAGCAAGTCCCTTTCCTTTTTTCCAGCTACTAATGATTGGGGTTTGCTAGTGAAAGTACAGGCACCCTTACTCACTAGTGCACAAGCACATGCAGATTCACTGATCCTTCGAATATCAGCATAGCTCCTCTGTCCATCTAATATCCCTATGCAGATCCTGGGCCCACCTACCCACTACGTGAGTGCCTCCTACTTGCCAGCTAGCTCTGCTTGAAGTTTGCTAGCAAATTACACACTCATGCACCCACACACACCATATCAGAGGAAAATAAAAATGCTTTGTCTCCCCCATAGCAGCTGGAGCCCAGGTACATGCATACTACAACCTTTGGTCCCCACTTGAGCCACAGATGCTGAGACTCWCACTCCACTTTTACTCTGGCAACCCAAGTAGCTGGCCCACAGGACACATGGGCTGTATGATCCCTGGTCCCACTCCTTTAGCTGACACTAGGGTGCTCTCCCACTCCAGCTGCTGTCACCCCAAACATAGGGATCATCATTGTACTAATAAACAAAGAAGGACTAGTTGGAGGTGTGAAGGTTGGGGGCAGCCTTGGCTGCAGTGACCATGAGATGGTGGAGTTCAGGATCCTGTGTGGAGGAAGCAGGGCAATAAACAGGATCGCAACCCTTGACTTCAGGAGAGCAGACTTCGGCCTCTTCAGAGAAGTACCTGGAGGAATCCCATGGGTTAAGGCACTACAAGGTAGGAGGTCCAGGAGAGCTGGATAATATTCAAGCATCATTTCCTCCAAGCTCAGGAGCAATGCATCCCCAGGAGAAAGAAGTCCAGCCAAAGGGGCAGGAGACCTGCATGGAYGARCARGGARCTYCTGGCAAAACTCAGACAGAAGAAGCAAGCACACAGAATGTGGAAGAGRGGACAGACCACCTGGGAGGATTACAAGAGCACTGTCAGAGTATGCAGGGGTGCGATGAGGAAGGCTAAGGCCCGTATGGAATTAAATGTGGCAAGGGATGTCAAGGACAACAAGAAGGGCTTCTTCCAATACATTGGAAGCAAGAAGAAGACAAGAGAAAATGAGGGTCTGCTGATGAATGGGGCAGGGATCCTGGTGACGAACGATCCAGAGAAGACAGAGTTACTGAATGCCTTCTTTGTTTCAGTCTTTACTGCTAAGACTAGCCCTCGGGAATCCCAGAGCCTGGAGACAAGGGAGAAAGTCTGGAGAAACAAAGACTTTTCCTTGGTTGAAGAGGACAGGATTAGAGACTTTTCAGGCAAACTTGACTTTCATAAATCCATGGGACCTGATGGGATGCACCCACGGGTACTAATGGAGCTGGCGGATGTTATTGCTAGGTTGCTCTCCATCATCTTTGACAGGTCATGGAGAACGGGAGAGRTGCCTGAAAACTGGAAGAAAGCCAGTGTCACTCCAGTCTTCAAAAAGGGCAAGAAGAAGGACCCAGGCAACTACAGACTTGTCAGCCTCACCTCCATCCCTGGAAAGGTGATGGRACAGCTCCTTCTGGATGTCATCTCCAAGCATATGGAGGAAAAGAAGGCGGTCAGGAGTAGTCAGCATGGATTCACCAAGGGGAAATCATGCTTCACCAATCTGATAGCCCTCTATGATGGAATGACTGGCTGGGTAGATGATGGCAGAGCAGTGGACGTTGTGTAAATGACTTCAGCAAGGCTTTTGACACTTTCTCCCATCACATCCTTCTTGGCAAGCTCTGGAAGTGCAGGCTAGAGAAGTGGACAGTGAGGTGTATTGAGAACTGGCTGAAAGGCAGAGCTCAGAGGGCACAAATTCTAGTTGGAGGCCTGTAGCTAGTGGAGTTCCCCAGGGCTCAGTACTGGCTCCAGTCCTGTTCAACTTCTTCATCAATGACCTGGRTGARGGGACAGAGTGCCTCCTCAGCAAGTTTGCTGACGATACCAAGCTGGGAGAAGTGGCTGATACACCTGAGGGCTGTGCTGCCATTCAGAGAGACCTGGACAGGCTGGGGAGTTAGGTCGAGAAGAACTTCATGAGGTTCAACAAGGGCAAGCGCAAGGTCCTGCACGTAGGGAGAAATAACCCTATGCACCAGTACAGGCTAGGGGCTGACCTGCTGGGAAGCAGCTCTGCAGAGAAGGACCTGGGAGTGCTGGTGGATGACAAGTTGACCATGAGTCAGCAATGTGGCCTTGTGGCCAGGAAGGCCAATGGTATCCTGGGATGCATTAGGAAGACTGTTGCCAGCAGGTCGAGGGAGGTGATCCTGCCCCTCTCCTCAGCCCTCGTGAGGTTTCAGTAAGAGAGAGACKTGGAGCTACTGAAGAGTCCAGCATAGGGCTACAGAGATGATCAGAGGACTGGAACATCTGCCCTGTGAGGAAAGGCTGCAAGAGCTGGGCCTCTTTAGCCTGGAGCAGAGAAGACCGAGTGGAGATCTTATCAATGTCTACAAATACCTTAAGGAAGGGTGTCAAGAGGATGGCGCCAGACTCTTTTCAGTGGTGCACAGTGACAGCACAAGAGCAATTGGCACAAACTGAAATACAGGAAGCTCCACATGAATATGAGGAATAACTTCTTGACTGTGAGAATGACAGAGCACTAGACCAGGTTGCCCAGAGAGGCAGTGGAGTCTCCTTCTCTGGAGATATTCAAAACCCACCTGAATGCGATCCTGTCTAACACACTCTAGGTGACCCTGCTTGAGCAGGCAGGTTGGATTAGATGATCTCCAAAGGTCCCTTCCAACTTCAACCATTCTGTGATTATGTGATTGCCTGAGGTCTGACATCATTGGCTGGCCCCAAATTCACTCACATCTGTCCTTCCAGTAGCTGGTACTCCTGACACATAGCCCATAACCCCACAGTCCTACCAACCGCTGGCACTAGGACACTCACTCACCCCACTACTGGCATCACAGAGACACAGGGTGATCCTCTCCCTCTGCTCAGACCTAGTGAGGCCACACCTGGAGCACTGCGTCCAGTTCTGGGCTCCCCAATACAAAAGAGACCTGGAGCTACTGGAGTGAGTCCAGTGAAGGACTCCAAAGATGGTTAAGCAACTGCATCTCTCCTATGAGGAAAGGCTGAGAGAGCTGGGACTGTTCAGCCTGGAAAAGAGAAGATTGGGGGGGGGAGGGTCTTATCAATATGGGTATCTGAAGGAAAGGTGTCAAGAGGATGGGGCCAGACTCTTTTCAGTGGTGCCCAATGACAGGATGAGAGGCAACGGACACAGAAAGTTCTGTCTGTATCTGAGCAAAAACTTGTTTACTATGAAGGTGACTGAGCACTGGAACAGACTGTCCTGAGAGGCTGTGGAGTTTTCATCCTTGGAGATACTCAAAAACCGACTGGACATGGTCCTGGGCAACCTACTCTATCTGACCCAGCTTGTGCGGGGGGGGGGGGGGGGGGGGGGGTGGATTAGGAGATCTCCAGAGGTCCCTTCCAACCCCAATTATTCTGTGATTCTGTGATTGTCATTGTACCATCAGATTCTATTTTCTTCTAGATTCCAGTATGCTAAAATGATCTAACTTCAAGTTGCGGATGGCACATATGCATCTAATTGACAACACTGGTTAAAAGGTAAAATGGTAGAAAAGCAAATTAAAAATAAAATTCTTCCACCTCCAGATCCTCTCTCCCTTCCTATCTCTATTAGGTTAAAACACACACACATGCACGCACACACATTATAGACCTTGGTTAAAAAAAAAAAGGAAAAAAAAAGCACACAATGATCAAGAACATGCAAGAGACCCAAGACTGACCAATAACTGATCCCTGGTTGATCCAGAATGAGCAACATCATATAAGCCTTCTCCAAACAGGCTGTCCTATTCAGATAGATATGGACCATAAACTGCAATCATTGCATTTTCCTTTGAGTTGAGAACATACCTGCTTGACTAAAAACGTTTTCATATAAGGAAGGATGTCTGAATCAATTGTCTCTGATGATGTACAGAATAGAATGGGACAGTTTCACACCTACAGCTTGAAAGAGACACAGATATAACCAACAGTCCAAATTACCTAAATCTAGGACTGTTGACAAGAGAACACACAAATCTTGGCCATTGGTAACCCTAATGTTTTCTTTATTCATCCAATCTCTATTTTGTCTTAAAAACAAATAGACAAACAAGAAGCAACCATAGCTAGGGTGAGAGATCTCAGCCTTCTTTTAGCTCACTATTGCACTGAGAAGAAAGTGGTTTTAAGATAATATTATCATGGGATTCTTTCCATTTGCCTGCTAGTGTTGGAGCATAGCTGGTTCACACTTTGAGGTATGTCGCTGCAGCCCTGTAGGCTGTGCACTTTTCTTTTAAGGAAGACTGACAGTAAATTCACATCAGCTACACAGACTGCAAAAAAATTGTCCAATACTACCAGACCCACAATGTCCTAAGAGCTGATAATACCGTGAAAGTCAATGATGACCATGCTGGCAAAGCTGAAACAGTTTTATGAAAATCTACCTAATTCAGGTCAAGCCTAGCAAGATATGCCCCTACCTGGAAGAAAGTATTTGTCATAAAGCTGAATTATTTCAATTAGGTAAAAAGTGGCAAAATGCTTCAGAGGACCTAGCAGCAGACTCTGAATTAAAAGCTGTGCTGCATTTCACTTACAACATAGGCACCTCCAGCAGAAGGCATGTTTGTCCCTGAGCCATGACCATTCTATCTGAAAAATATTGCAGCCCACTTGCACACTGCTTTTCCACCTGGAGATCTTAAAGCATTCACCAAAAATAGATAAACATCATTTATTCAATAAAATCAAGGACAGGAAACAGTTTGACTGGTTTTACATGGGGGCATGATATTCCAGTCTGAGTTGGAGATAGAGGCTGTGTTTATTGCACAGAGAAGTCATACTCCAGGATTTAAAGGAAACGGTGATGTGATCAGCATGACCTCATAGTAGCAAAGAGCCTTATCCAGAAAATTTCTGAACTTCTACAAAGGCTCAGAAGTTCAGAAGGCTCCCCAGCCTCTCTGGGCACCTGTTCCAGTGCTGAACCATCCTCAGGGAAAGATATTTTTATCTTTATGTCCTATGAGAATTGCCCCTGGAGCAACCTTTTTGCATTGCCTTCTGTACTTCTGCTGTGTTCCTCTGAGAACACTCCGTCTCTGATGCCTCAATAGCACCACTTTTTACGAGACAGCAGCTAGTTTGCCCTCAGCTTTCTCTTCTCCAGCCTGAACAAACCCAGCTTCATCAGCCTCTMCTCACTTGTCACATACTTCAACCTTCAACTGTCTTAGTCACAACAGTTAACTACCTACCTTCTCCACCATAGCGGACAGCTTAGTTTGTATCTCAGTAATTACTCATCTCTTCTTACTCCTTACTTTTAAACAGGGAGGGGAAAGAACACATGGATTGCATAACCTCCATCCCTCTATTTGCTATTTGGCCTGACAGCACCTAGGCAGTGGGGTTTTTTTAATCTTCTGGCTAATGTTAGGACTGGCCAAGTAATTCTTCTCCAGGAAGAGGGTAAAGAACACTCTTGCCTCCCAAGATTTCTGTTTCTCAAACAAAACAGCCCCAAAAGATACAATATATGAACATACAACTGGACCACAGAACCTCAAGCTGTGAACAGCCCAGCCACCAAAAGACCAATATACTCACAGCCAAACCCTTGAAGAAATAATGCCTCTTTTTTGCCTAACAAATATCCCACACAAACTCTCCTTTTTTTCTTTTCTCTCTTTGTTTGCCACTCTGGTTGTTGCACTGGCTGTTTGCTGGTGTTGAGCAAAGAGGCCTGAACAATACCACTTTTACAGCAAAGAACAAAGGAAGGACAACAGGATATTTGGATCTGCTCTCTGCCTCAGCTATTACTGTTTAGACCTGCACCTCTATTGGATGGGTGCTGCATATCCACTCAGAACACTGGGGGTGAGCCCCACAAAAGATATACTGGAAAGAGATGCACAGCAAATGCAGATTGTCAAAAGTCTTGTGAGTCCCAGCTGACATAAGACAGAAACCAGCAAGGAAAGGGAAATACTTTTCCTTTTCCCATTTGTTTCCCAAAATTTCCCCTTCACAGATAAAGGGCCACAGGTCCTCAGTAAATAATTGTTTTAGTCTGAAACATCAGAAATCCAACTGGATTGTTTTCCATACCTGTGCTTAATAAATGTGCAAATGGTTTTCCATGGCATGGCTGCTAAGCTGGAATCTGCAAACACAAAAGCCCAGACTAATTAGAAGCTTATAAATAAATAAGTAAATAAACGGATGCTCACAAGATCCTAACTTCATGACACCACATTTGCCTAGGAAAGCCTCTCCTCTTCAGCTCACAAGTCTCATGTTCAGAAAATGTAGCTAGCATTTTGTAACCCTCTCATGATTTATTAGCAGACAGTGCTCCTCTAACCCTCGGTGGCCTGGAACAAGCAAAGAAAATGTGATAAACACTAACCTGTCTTTGACTCAACGCTAGGTGTCACTTTCACTTAAGAAATGCAACAGAGAGATTGAAAAGTTTCAAAAAAACTACCTGTCTGTGATCTGATTTTCAGTGGTTCTCTGTATCTGTAACTCTGCCTAAAACCATGGACAGCTACTGAGTCTCAAGGAGCAAATGTCTCAAATCAGGCATCCAAAAGCAGTAGAAAATATCAGACAAAGCATAATGGTGGTGGGCAGAAGGTTTCTCCSCTTATCTCTTTGCCCAAGCAGGGAAATACAGGCCTGGGAGTAGGTAAAAGAGGAACCACCATACACAGAAGCTTCCAAAGAGTCGTTGACAAAGCAGCCTGTCTCCATTGCTGCTTTGTAGCTACTCCAGATGGGAGACAGCTGCTCTGCAGCTCTCTATTCTTTTGCAGGAGCTGACTTGCCTGTCAGAAGATTTCTGAGCATCATGGCTTGACACAGAGGAGGAGGAAGAGACATGGCATTCTTATTCATGGCCCGAGGCTGGTCAGAACAGGGAAGAAACATTGGACTACAGTAAAACTAGGAAAGATCCACAAGTGTGGGGTACCAAGGTACGGAAAGGGCTCCCTCTGGAGAGAAATGGACTATGCTAGAACTCTTCTACTTAGAAAGGAGACACTAAAGAAGGGTATGAAAGAGATTTAATAAAACTACAGAAGGTTAATCCCAAGACCAATTATTTGCCATTTCTTACTGTACCAGAGGTAGGGGGCTGAAAAAGAAGAGTCAGCAGGCTTAAAATAAACAAAACACTCTGGATATCTAATATAGTTCACTTGTGTAGCCACAGGACACTGCGGAGGCCAAAAGCACCAATTGGTTCAAAAATCAACATGACATAGAAAATAAATTCACCAAAAGTCATTAAACAAACATATAGATACAACTTCTGTATCATGCAGTCTTTAAGCAGTAGATTCCTAGAGAATGTGAGAGTATCCACCCTATGCTTATCCTTATACTTTTTCCATGAACATCCATGTCTGCTCACTGCCCCACAGCATTGCTCTAGAGAAGGATGGGTCTAGGCTGATTATGAATTAAAGGACTTATGAATTAATTGCCTACACATAAAGGCAAAATAAGGAGAAGCCTAGGGAGTGAAAACTAGAGATCAGAGGGTTGTAACTCAAGAAAACCCAGAATCATAATGAACTTCAGAGGCTCAGGATTAGGGAGTAGCAGTAGGAACCCAGAGAATACACTAGCAGCGCATCCTTCATCCTGATAGTATGGAAGCTAATGAACAGCACTGTGACTAGAGGTGTAAGTATCTCAAAGAATAGAAAGTTTAATTTCATGATACTTCTCCAGGTGAGTATTGAGTATGGCCAACACTATGAGACAAGACAATCTAGGACTTCTTGTGGTCTTAGCAAGCAAATAAATAAAATGTTAAAGGCAGAAATAAAATAGAAATTGAGCAAGAAGTGTCAATAAAAACACATACTGGACCACACTTTGACCACATGCCCAGTGCYCCAGGAAAAATCTAGTTTGTATCCAGCAATGTTCATGGAATTGGTAACGAATAAAGAAAGGCCTGCTGCAGTTCCTTACATGCTTTCAGTGGTGATAGGTCCTGCCACTATGTTTTATATGCCAGAGGAGGTACAAAAAGGCAAGGAGATAAATTGTAGAGCACAATCATTTATAAGGCCCTGACCAACTGGAGCTAGCATTTAAGTCAGGTATGCTGTGAGCAGGGGATTGGACAACAGATCTCCAAAAGCTCCTCCCTATCTTGATCTTTCTGCCAGTCTGACATGTCCAGTGTCTGCTACTCATCTCCACTGAATGAAAGAGCTTATGGACAGAAGAGGTCGATGTGGCTGAAAAGGCAAACTAGGCCCTGCTCCTTCCCCTGCTTCAAGCAGAAGATCAAGATATCTACAAAGTCCCAAAGCAAGTCTGGTCTGGAGGTGACCAGAGAGACAGGGCTGCTGAGGGCAGGCAGAAGGTGCTAAACTGATATCTGAGCGCAGATGAGATCAGGCAGCTGCTAATCAACATCCTGTCCAAAAGATCAAGTCTTAACAGGAAACAATTAGACATGGTCCAGATTGAGGCAGCTCAACCTCTTATCCTTCACTCATCCCTCGGAGGAAAAAAAGGGAATGGTGTCTAGGTCAAAGGGAGACCTCAGCAACAGCACAAAATACTAAAGGGAGGGAAACCAGAGAAGGCAGAGTGGCTCAAGGGCCGCTACTACAATCCCTTTTCCTTCTTGTTAGTTTAAGTATCATTACAGGAGCCCTGTCCATAGGTCAAGGTCTATTACAGTAGCCAGGGGGCTAGAAACAGCAACTGGCAAGAACTGGGGTGACTTAAGGCAGGAGAGAGCAGAAGAAATGAGAATGATTTACAGAGAAAGAGAACAAGTGGTGACAACCACTCTACCTTCAGAGGCAGGAGGGGTTATATGATAGGGAAAAAACACCAAACACAAGGCCAAGAGCCTCCCACAAATAGCAAGGAAAACTGAGACAGTACCATGGAGGAGAGAAGGATTTAATGGTGCCTACAGGTGAGAGAAGTGAAGGCAAAGCTGTGATAGTGGGAGTGTGAATGAAGAGAGGAATGTGGGTCAGAGGTAAGCAGAGGAAATTCTTGGCGAGGGGAACAGAGCAGAAAACCGGATACAGAATCACCTTCATGACAGCAAGGAGGAATTTAAGGAAGGGAGAAAAATACCTGGACACAAAGCAAGGAACTACAAAGGCAYTGACATTATCTTTACCAGGAACAGAAGAATCTGGCAGAACAGTAGAGACACACAGAAAGCAAAAGCAAGGAAAACATCTTTGACCATGAGCACAATGTGTGAGGGGGAGGCAGAAGCACCATTTTCCTGTCTTTTGGGTTGGAGAAAGCAACATCTTGTTTTGCATGCATTATAGCAATTGCAAAACGGTGCACGTAGGTTTTGGTGCCATCCTGCTGTCACAGGCCGACAGGCACAGGTAGAGCTAGGGGATCAGAAAACATACAGCAAGAATAGCTCCCTGCCCACACTTTCTGCTCCCGATTGTTATAGGAGAGATAGGATGCAGTGAGAGAAAAACAAGCCTGCGAGGCAGGCTTGGTATGAGGAAACAGGTGCCTGGTGGAGGAGGAAGGATAAGTGCCTGCTCCTGGTTCTCAAAATCCCAGGTTCTTCAAATAGCCAACAGACTTTAAACACAGTTTCCCTCATTGCAAGCTTCATTTGCATGGGAACTTTTAATAAAATAAAATCTTGTGGAAAGGGGACACAGAAACAGAGGGGGATGCTGACTCAGTTCTTGAATTCCAGTGGGATTATAGTGGGATTATACCTTCAAACCACTTAAATACTTCAAATCACATACCCACTATATGCAGCTCCAACAGATCACAGAGAGATATCATTTTGGCAAGTTTAATTCCCCCCCACCTTTATATTATACAAAATACTTTACAATTAAAAAAAAAGAACATTTTTCCCAAGAGAATCATATACAGATATTTATAATTAACAAGATTCAATTACAAGCAGGATGGGGAACTTTTGTACAAAGGAGAAACAATGACAGATGATCATGTGAAAGTTAAGACTTGACCCTCTCACCCCTCCATGTTCTCCTCTTATCCTATGGTCTAAGGGCTTCCACTCATGTTCCTAGCATGAGTACGGTGCTCTGCTCTGAAAAGACTTACCAAAACACTCATAAACTAATGTGTGGCTGTACCGTAAAGTCACTAGTACCCAGAAAAGGGAGTTACTGCTCCCAGCATTCCCTAGCAACTCACATATGCACACATGCACTCACATACACGGGGGAAGCCTGCTCAAAACCCAGAATTTGTCACCCTTTCATCAAATGGCAGTCCCACCCCACCAAAGCAACCTGCATTCATAACATGTCCAGCAGGTAGTCTCTGAAGGTTATTGTAAGATTTCAAAGCCTTGCTGGGCATGACTGCAAACACACAGTCTTGCACGACGGCTGGAGGTCGCCATTTCCCCACTTTGATCATCTGCCTACCAGCAGCAGGTCAGTCAGCCATAGAGGTGATAAGGTGAACAGCTCAGAGATCCGCAGGCCTCAACAGATGGGTAGTGGAAGTTGCACTCTTCAATAGAAGGTCCTTCAAAAAAATGGTTGCCAATGATCTGTCCTACCAAAGCGAAGATATGTGTGAACCCTAGTGAACATTTTTCCCCTAGAGAAGATCACTGCTGGGCTGGGCCAATCCTGCACTCGCAGGGGAGCCCATCCCAGAGTCACTGCTGGAGGCCGAAAGCCTGAAGCAGCGTGGGAAGATCATGGGCATCAGCTGCCCCATACAGATCACTCTGCCCCAGCATGGAGAGGGCCATGCGGAGGGTGCTCCAGATGTTGTCAGACATAGCACCTTGCTGCCCGCGTGGGCCTCGGCTCTTCTGCTGCATATGCAAAGCCTCTAAGAAGTGCTCCACAGCCTCGCTGTCAACATGAGAACACACACTTTCTTACTGGAGAAGATGGCACATCCCATACTTCCTTCCCCATTTCCTCCTGAACTACTTCCTCCTCCCTTCCCAAGTACTTTCCCCCTTTTCACCAAACCTTGTCCCCCTCCAGAACTGTCAGAGATCCCCTCTTTTCTCTCTTAATGGAAATTGAAGTCCAGATGCTCCCTTCTCTAACTGCTATTGTCTGACACTTTCTTCTCGGGGCAGAGTCCTCAGACACACTCTGCTCTCCAGTGCCAAGGGAAGGCTGCATGCAACACAGCACTGCCCCAGTAAAGTACTGCAATTTCTCTCCCACAGATGCATGCGTGCTTACAGCCCACAGCAAATCTGCCCACCCTTGACTCACCGGTGRGCACCTAAGTTGATGCAGCTGATGCCCAAGTTGTAGCGTGATCGGATATATCCTGGTTGGAGCTCCAGTGCCCGGCGATATGCAGCCACAGCTTCCTCACTCCTATTCCCATTGGCTAGGGTGGCACCAAGCTTGTTCCACAGAAGATGGTCCTGGAGGAAGTGGCAGAGAGAGGGACTGAGACAAACTGATCTCTAAACTCCGTATCAACCCTCCCTTCTCAGTGTGTTTGGCTTAGATCCAAAAGATATACCCTTCAGGTAAGCAGCACCTCCACCCCAATCTTCACTCATAAAGCTCTAGGTATCCCCCCACAGTATTCTGCTCTGCTCTTTCTTACATTGGGGCGCACGCTGAGTGCGGCACTGAAGCAATCCACAGCCTTCTCGTACTCGCCACTCAGGTTGAAAAGGACACCTAGGCCACACTGAACATCAGGATCCACAGCCGAGGGGTTGCTGCGCACAGCTGCCAAGAACAGCTCCTTCACCTCCGTGAAGAGCGAGCTAGGGAAGCACAGAACAAGAGCATTTGTGCACTGTGGAGTAAGCTGACCTTGGGTTGCCCACTCTGCTCCTGTCTGGCCAAGTCCTGGCCCTTGAAGAAGACTTTTAGCTAAAGGCTGAAATTTATACCCCTAACTCACTCAGACAACAGGGAACCCAGCACACGCTTAGGAGGCCCAAGGTTTGTCCCCGAGACATTCCCCTCTGGTTCCTTCTCCAGCAGGTGGGCATAGGCTGGTTTATTGCGTAGCCAGTCTCGCAGGGTCTCACATGCCTGCTTCTGTAAGGACTCGTTAGTGAAGCTGACCGCTAACGCCATCAGTGCAGTGAGGTTCCCAGGCTGCAGTTCCAAGCACCTGCAAGCCAAAGAAGTAAAGTGACTACAGTATTAAATAAGGATGGGAGACATTCATATACAGAAGGTAACATAATCAAGATAGAGCRCATCACACTAGCCTGCTGGTCCTCATGGCGTTATGCACAAAACAGTGAGCACTGCTCAGAGGACCTTCTGCAATACTCACTGTCTGAGAGCACTGATTGCCAAAAGCTCCTGTTCATTCTCTGCTTGGGTGGTTCCCAGATACTGCCAGGCCTGGAGGAAAGAAAAATGCACCGAATCAGACTTCTTCAGATCCAAAGAAAAAGATCAGCCAAGTAACCACAGGCCCAGAGATTAAATCTGCCATACTATCCCACACATCGGTGATACTACTCCTGTTGGAGTGATGCTGTGAGAAACCCCTGCAAATATATTCACAGAATATATTGTTAACAAGGACAAAGAAGAGAGAAAAACAGTATTGCAAAGGATAACCAGCTCTGGCCAAATAACCTTGATGAAACCACRGCACTAAGAATGTGAGAGGTTGGCAAGACAAAAACAGCAGAATAACCCAGAAGTGACCTTAGCTTCATTAAGGCTTATTAACATATTATACTACACACCCCTAAATGAATAATGAGATGGAAATGATATGATAATGGTGTTACCACCTCTTCTCCACTTCCTATGCTAATTAACAGGAATGTTAAAGAACAAGTGCAGAGCAAATACCTGATGTAATGAAATTGTAACCAATAGAAAAATTTGCATAAAGTTCTCCCTGAAAAAGTATGTATAAATAAAGAATGAGAAGGGGAGAAGGTGTGCTAGCTTTGTGGATTTACCACCTAGCACCCATCTCTGCGCAGAAATGAAATAAACAAATATCTCAACTCTGTGTGTCTATTGGTTGCTTGAACAGCAGCTAACAGAACCCAGTTTTGGGACAACACTCCCACACAGAGTGGGACCAAATATATGTAAGCTAAGCACCCGCACTAGCCGTAGATGTCCAAGTATCCCTAGAAAGACATGCAGGTTTTACGGTCCATAGGCCATCAAGGCCAATAAAGCTGAGCTTATTTTAGTGAATAAGAGAAGAGACTTATCATAAACCATCTGCTGGCAGTTCACCCTGGTAGCTCCACCTTGAGTACCTAACTATGACCAAATCATAGAGGAAGGAGGGAAAAAGCAGACCTCTAACTTTATAAAACAGCCTGGTAGCAGTACTAATAATGAGGAGACCCCCAGGACAGGCTTCTATATATGCTCATGCAGTGGTCCACTACCAAGCAATGATCTTGGGRAAGCAATTGTGAGACCTGAAAGCAGAAGCACTGTTTGACTGAATCATCAATCATCACCATACCCAAAAATCAAAACCACTTCCATGTCCAGGCTGCTGACATAATGAATATATAAGTAAGGCACTAACTCTGAAGCACCTATTCACTTTATGTTGATAACCTTACCACTTGCTCAAAAATTGAAAGGATAGCTGGGTGTATTGTGAGCATGAAGTAGCTACTTCTTGAATTYAAGTCATGTAAAATGCAGTATTCATTGTCTTATGGAAGGAAATCATATTATCAGTAAAGACCCAGACATACTGCAATAACCTGCACAAGCCAATRCAAGGAAGAAAGTGATCTACCACCTCAAATCTCTAATGGCTCATTTTGCAACTACCTACAACACAGAGCTGACCAGTGATAACTGCAGTGTTCTGAGGGCAGAAGAGCTGAAATTCAAGGTAAGGTTGTGGTCTGAACCAAAGTAACTATCATATTTCTTTCAGCAAGTAATTGTACAAGTCTACTTAATCACTGTATCACCTGCAAAGGCTTGACTACAAAGAGCACTTCTCCTTTGCTTTCTGCAGAGTCACAGCAGAAGATTTCAGAAGACTTTCTATGCAGCTAGCTAGAAGTGCCCCAAGATTTCTTCCCCTGTAATTTAAACTACCTCTCTATTATGCTCAGCCTGCAGAGCCTATGAGAAGAGAAGGCCATATTCTCAAGGAATATTAGTAACATCTTTTGACCACTTTAAAGCTAAAGTAGATCTTCAAAACTCCTACTCGTCATCTTCCACCAAGTACCCCAGAAACTCGTATGTCTGTATCCTCACATGACAAGAATCTCTGTTCTGAGAGGTCAAACTCAAATCTAAGTCTCAGGATTAACTAGGTATTTCCCATTATATACAAATAGCAAGGCTCAAATTAGAAACACTGAGAAGCCAGCATCCCTGGCTCCTTGAGGCAAGCACTCCAGAAGCGGACAACACAGGTGAATTTGCACTCCTCTTCTTCCTGAGGATGGTATCCATGTCTTCTGCCTCTGGAGAAAGGCACAAAGACTATTCCATTCCTCAATCCCTCCTGTAGAAGCCGAACTACTTTATGTAAATAAAGCCTTATTTATTCAATAATTTATTCAATGATTATTCACTGAATTAGAAGCTGAAACCCTCTTTTCAGCATAAAAATTATCCGCTCTGGTCCATAGCTTGACATGAAGACAGTGAAGACACCCAAGCTATCTCTCTCAACCCTTTCGGGCAGATCTTCCATATACCAGGACAGGATGTTAACCATGATCCCACATCCTATAAACTGTTTAGAATTAGTCTTTAATACAGATATTAAAAACAGTCATCATCATCACCAAAAGCATTCCTACACCTACAATGCCAATAAGGACTTCCAGAGAAGCAACTTGAGAGGTACACCTCTTATCTCAGATCCACACATAGTCTCTTCTGGTCTAAAGAATTTAGCCAGCTTTGGTCAAGAAGGCTTTGTGCTTTTTGAATCTGCCTAAGGCATAAAATTTCTTTCCCACAATCCTCCTTGGAACTGACATACCTCAGCTACATGCCCAGAGCCACAGAAAACTGAGATGTTTCTATACAACCTACATAGCTCCTAACACTGAAGTGAGTCTCATCCTGAGATCTCACTGGAAAAGGAACCAAGTAGCAAGATAACTGGCCCATGCCCAACAGCTTTGTTCCTACTCACCTCCATATGATCTGGCTTCTGTTGCACTGCAGCCTCAAACAGCAGGACAGCATTGGGGAGGTCTCCTTCCTCCAAGCGCTTCCGTCCTTCTTCAAATGCCTCAGGGTGATCTCTCATGGGATTATCTTCTTCAAACTGGTAACCCTGGCAGGAAAGACAAGCATGGAGCTAATATGAGCAGACAGGCTTAGAAAGAGAAGCACTCCCTCTCAGTCTGATCTGGCCCCACCAGAAAAACTCAAGCTGCAGAGGAGCCAGCACCTCATCTACTCTGCTAGCTGGGAGCCTGCTGGAAAACAACCTGACTCTTCTTCCTGCCTGCTCTGTGCTGAAAAATCCCCCAAGCCTGGGACTCTACCAGATGTGGAATAAGTTCCAACAGTGACTGAACATCTGTTATGGGCCCTACTGGATCAAGGCTGGATTGGGCAGTGCAGAGAATTAGTCTGCTCATACCAAGGAATCCCAGCATTAACTGGTGTTTGGTGTGGGACAAGAACTAGACCACTTCTGTACAGAAGCACAAGAACTCTTCTTACTGAAGAGTCAGGCTGAGTCAGACTGAGGGTGCAAATGACTGCAAAAAAATCAGTGTGAGGAAGAATCCTAGCAGCATTTTGAGTCTGAGGAGCTCACCTGGGAGGCCAAGAGCCTGCCAGCTTCTTCAGGGTAGCCCATAACAGGGCTGGGAGATCTTGTTCTCTATTACCTTGTCATATGAAGAGGAACTTAGATCTTCATAATCAGAGAGCCAAGGGTGAGCCTCTGCATCTCTCTTGGCCATCTCCTCCCATTCTGCCTGGAGTTTATCCCAGAAGTCCACATCTGACTGAAGGGAGAACAAAAGGCCACTAGAGTACCTCAAAGTGTAAAGAGCTCTAGAGATACTCCAGCAAACACTCTCTTAGAATTTCTATCCCTCCTCACAACATGCAAAGGAGAGAAATAACCCTATGACGGGCTCTCTGTTGGTACCCCAGCCCTCCTCCTCCTCCAGCTTTACCTCCACAGCAGTCTTTGCCTGCTCAAATTCCGTATCAAGAGTTGAYATGTTCCCTGATTGTGCAAATTCATCCACCCAGGCATCGGATGCCCCCTGTGAATTTGGAAACAGAAACATACTTTTCTTTTTAGAATCTGGCAACCTCAGGGCACATCCCAAAATAACAGAACAGGCTGTGATGACCTCTCCTCCCCATCAGCAAGAACTGATGGCCTGTACAAAGGGGAAGAGTTCTTTTGGATTCTCCCTTCCTCCCAGATGCCTTGTGAGATGAGAAAATTCACACTGCCCAAGATCTTCCCAACTTCTAGCTAGACTCTGCTAAGAAGAGACCAGCAGTCTTATGCCCCTCACCTCCCCCCAGGCTGGTCATTAGTAAAGCACGGCTGAGAATTTGACTTGCCATTCTCCCTAGCTCCCGGATTGTGCACTGCAGCAAAGAACTTTCCACCTTGGGTGCATACAGGGCTCAGCTCCTACCTGCTGCTGTATAAACTCAGCTGCCCATTGCTCTGCCTGATCTTGGTCTCTGAGGGTCACCTGATTAGCTTCGATCGATACCCTCCCATCTCCGATCTGGCGAACAAACTTTAGGAACTGTGGCAGAGAAATGAAACAAGGGTAGAGCTGGGCAGATGCTTTACCAACAATCCCTCTACCCATGCCTCTTCCTCACTAAGAGGATTTCTCTCTGCAAAGCAGGCATAGAAAGCCGAAAGAGGACTTCCTATTTCACCAGGCTCATGTTGTAGAGAGAGATAACATCTGAAAGGGATTGTAGGGTTCAACTTCCAGGAATTAGGAAAGAAAGGGGAAACAGACAGCATGGAGACGTTACTCCTCCATCTTCCCGCTTCTCAATTCCCCACATCCCTTATGCAGTCTAGATATCTTTCAGCTCAGCTTCCTTCCAGGTATTTCTCACCTCAGAATTGCTGAGCTTGGGATCATCCACTTTAGAAAGGAAATCACTAGCAGTTTTCTTAAGATCATCCTCAGGTTGATATTCCTCGTACCTGTGTTCAAAAAGACGGTGAAAGGGAAGAGATGGTCTGATACTAGGCCACGCTGAACTCTTTCATTAACACTGGTCTACACAAAGGGACAGACAACATTATTCAGGGATTCAATTCCTCCCCAAAAAACTCTGGGGGATCTCCAAAGTTTTTTTTTTCCATGTGCAAAAATTCAAAATTATTACTAGGTTAATTGTGCAAACTACATGAACAGCAGCAGAATTAAACAATTATAACAGCACAGTTCTGCAGAATAGCCTGAATTACTTGGCAAACTAATATGCTACCAACCATCACATGTTTTAATACTGCCAAAAACAAGGTCATACATCTAAGAACAAAGAAAGCAGGTCATGCTTATGGAACAGGAACCTATCTTGGGAAAGCAGCACTCTGAAGAGGATTTAGGGTTCATAGTGAGCACACAACTCAACATTTGCTCTAGTTTTGCTTCTTCAACCAAAAACCTTGACTGTGGTCAACAAGTACTGATATAAAGCAGATTTCTAACAGTTGAAGGTTCTTTAATCTACCACACAGAAAAACAGTAATATCTGGAAGGCTGAATCTAGAAATACGCAGAGGAAAGGCTGGATGTTGTCTTTCAAATGGGAAGAACAAGGTAATGAAAGTTCACAATTAGTGGAGTCTATTATTTGAGATCTGCAAGTCTAAAAAAGCATCTGCTGTGGAAAACAAATCCTGTTCAAGTAAGGGTTACTGAGCTCACTACTGAAATCACTTTAYATTAGGCGTGAGATCATCTAGCCTAACCTAATCTCTACGCCTTCCTGGAACTAGAAAAATAGAAAAGCTGCGATTCCTTAAAAACCTCAGTCTCCAAGCATGGTTTCTTCCTTTCTCTGAAACCAAAGGCCTGAGGATGTTAATTTTGGTTACACCACTCAATAGCATTAAGGTCACAAAGGATTTCTGACACATATCCATACTTTGCTCATCCAGGTGCCTAGCAGCAATAACTAGTCTTGAGAAGGCAAACTCACCATTTATCTGCCAATGACTGGTCTTCCGATTCCCCAAGCCAGAGTTTCTCCTCTGACTGTTCCAGGTATTCTTCTGCCCACTTAGCAGGAGACACAGACAGTGGATCTGCACAGGACACAGGGAATAATGGGAAGCAGAGTAGAGTGAGTAGAACATCACTCAGGTTAACTTCATATTTTGCTCTCTCCAATTTACACATAATTAGCCAACATATGCAGGGAACACTGCTTCAAAGAAAGATCGTTAATGCATATTTCTTCTAACTGTTTAATTTGGATCTAAAAATTGAGCCTCAGGTTCAGAGTCTCCTCAGATAGATCTCACCGTGGTGACACGCCAATACCTTTATCTAGTTCAATTTCACAACTTACTCTGTTGCTCTATGTGAGACGCCATGTAGGTCATGAAAATCAGCAATRCATTACAAGTCTCTAATGCTTTTAATTAGGACTCTCTTGAAGACCTTAGCAAGTGTTGAGGATTCATGGTACCTACTCCCAGGAATATAAAGAGAAAAAGTGAATGAGTGCATCTACCTGGCTCTCTACAGTGGACACTACTGGGGGAAGAGAATATGTCTATTTAAATCTTACTCATTACTTCCACTTTAGGTCATAGATGGTAACAGCTCTAGGCACAGTGCAAGATGGCTCTTCAGATAAACTAGTACCTTGCTTGGAATACAGAGTTTATCCTATGGGTCAGAAACATATGTAAACAAAAAAAAGTAGTAGCAGCCCACCTACAGAATTTGCATCACTTTCAAATTGCTTTTTTTAAAAAACTAATATGCTTCAATAGCCTGCTTCTACTAAGTTTTGCAAGTAATCCTGGCCAAAAACAAAAGCCTCTTACACATGAATAGGAGCATGCACACCAGACAGTGAACAATCTGGTTAAGCTCTCCTAAAGCACTTTCTTTTAATATTCACACTGCTTCAGGCTACTGCTACACTGACTTCTTGGGCCCAGTTACTCCTAGTTCACATCCAGTAACTCTCTACTGTACAAAAGCATATGACTGCGGAACACCTCAGCTGTATTTCCAAAAGGGTCTTCACCTGTCACTTCAGCAATGAACTCCTGTGACCAGTCAGCTTCATTGTAGTCTGAAGAGACATCGCCAGCACTATCTGCCTGAGCCAAGAACTCCTGGGTCCAGTTTTCAGACAGTGCCAAGGCTGCCACACCTGGAGCTATAGGAAGGAAAACATAAATGAGGATGGGAGGACTCAGAGACATGATTTAAGTGTCCCAGGCTCCTTCAGATAGCCTTCATCTTCTCTGATCAGGTTCCTTTCTCTCCATTAGAGCAGAATCACAGAAAGATTTCACTTGAAGGGGACCTCTATAAGTCACCTCTCTTCTCACAGCATACTAACTCCAAAGCTGGTCAGGTTGCCCAGGGACAACTTTCAGGGACAATACGTCCAACGATGGTGATTCCTTGGTCTCTCTGGGAACCTCTTCCACTGCTGAACCATTCTCCAAGGGAAGAAACCTTTCCTTAAATCTAGACAAAGTTTCCCTTTTGACAACTTGTTCCTACTGCTCCTTGCCTTTTTGCTATGTATGACTGCAAAGATTCTGGCTCTGTCTCCCCATTAGGCTGCTGCAGACAGCAAGTAGATTCCCCCCATTAGACTCTTCTTCTCCAATCTGAACAAACACACATCCCTCAGCCTTTCCTCTTAAATAATGTATTTCAGCCCACAGATGCAATCTCACAAGTGCTGAATAGAGGGGAACCACCTTGCTAGTAACTTAACCAAAAYGCTGAGATCTTTTCCTGCTCTGCATCTATTCCAGCTCCCCTCACCTCGCTGAGGGGCTTGTCGGAAGTTTGACTGTTCGATCTCCTGCATCTCAGCCAACAGGTCATCCATCTTAAAAGTCTGCGGTGCACGGGACAGTAAAGGGGCATTCTGCTCTTGCAGGAATTCTCCAACAAGCTGCCAAACAAACAGACGGAGAATGAATAAAGCACAGAAGATGGGTAGAGGAACGGAGCATGAGGGAAAGAAGTGAGCTAGGTAGAAGGAAAGAATGAACAGGGGGAAAAAAGTAGCAAATAAGGTGTTGAGAAGAAAAGCAGTAAGGCAATACATCAGTCTGTTCTTACCTCATCTTCAGAGGCCACTCCCAGCGGTTTGGATACCTATAGGGAATAGTGGGCAATTACCCCAACAGCTCTGACCTCCATACCCACACACACCAAAACCTGATAAATTCACATGCTGCTCTTCCTCGAAGTTACGCTGACAGCATTTTCTTGGCATTACCTATCTGCTTACGTAGAAGCTGAAGGAGCAGAAATATCTCCAGTGATGTTTGCCTAACCCTTTCCTTTCCAGGTTAGCTCCCACAACAGTAAGGCATATAGTCCACCACAGCCATCAACATCCCCCTAAAAAAGCAGTAGGGCCTGTACCCACAGTCCCTCCAGCAGCTGCTTGCCCCGCACCCTCTCTTCAGCCCGCACACCCCTACGCCGTGCTCATCACCCCCCACAGCAGGCAGGCACCACGTCTGCCCCTCTCCCGCAGCACTCACGGCTCCGGGGATTCCGGGGGGCCAGCTCCTGGGGCCCTGGAGTCCTTCCTGCCGCAAGGCTTTATCCTGGGTGAAGTGGGAGGCCAGCTTCATTAGGGGGTTGGAGCCCCCGCACTCCGGTTCGACAAGATCTCTCATGGCCATGGCGCAACGGGGCGACGGCGCTGATCCCCGCCGGGCCTCACCTGCCGCCGGGGGACAGCGACACGCGAGCGGGCCCCGCGGTGAGCCTCAGGGCCGCCGCCCGGCCTCGCCCGCCGCCGGGGGCGCCCGCGTCCGGCGCCCCGGCCCCCGCCCGGCCATCCCGGGCGCGCCGCCCTCCCCTGCCCTCCCCTCCCCGGCGGCACCGCCCCCGCCCTGCCCGGGGGGAGGGCCCGGGGCAGAGTTCTGGCTCAGGCGCCCGCCGCAACAGCGCCTGCTCCGCCGAGGAAGGCCCGGCGGGAACAGCCCGCAGCGACGCAGACGAGCCCCGCGCCCTGCCGTCCCCGGGCAGCGGCGCCCCGCGGGCTGGCGGCGTCTCGGGGGATGCTCCGCTCCCCGACTCGTGCCGTTCCGGCCCGGGAGAGCAGCCCCCTCGCCAGGCCGCAGCACCCCCCGGCCAGCCCCGAGGCCGCCGGCGCAGCCCCCGCCCTCGCACGCCTGCCAGCCCCTCCCGGGCCACCAGCCCGGGCAGTGGGACCCCCCGCGCCGCGTGGGCAGGATGGTTCGGCCCAGGGAGCTCCCCCCGCCCAGTGCCTTACCGTGGGTCCGTCAGGGCTTGCGACGCTCACGGGGCACAGCGGGGTGGGGCTAATCCTTAAAGGAGCAGGCACCAGCGGCACGCTTTAAAGGGGCAGCGCCTCTCCCGGACCCGGTACGCCGGGGCTGCTCCGGGTGCGGGGTCTGCGCACAGCCGGTGCCCGGCAGCTCTGGAGGGATGAGGATGGGGAGGGGGAGGGGAGGGGAGGGGAGGGGAGGTAGGGCTGGCCCAGCATGTAGACGCTACATCCCACTGGGCACTTCCAGGCTCCAGGCAGTGCCCACTCATTTGCGGATATACATAATATTGCACACACATACAGTTTTATACTATATGATTGAAAMTGTATCACAGAATCAATAAATATACTGTATATATTTAGGGCAGCAGTGCTGCTGTGGTGTTGGTGTGTGTTCACCACAGATCTTGGTTGAATTGCAGATGTGAGTAAGCAATTTTTGCATTAAGAGTAACTGTAGCTCACTTTACAGGAGACTACATTGCTAGGCTGAGTATAGCACGCATTCATCTGGTTGATGGACTGTTATGTGATTATTTGCTCTTGGACCACTAAAATACTGCAGCTGGTGGTAACAGGTAAAAACTGTCTGCATTTAGCCGAAAAGTATGTAATGGCTTCAGATAAGCCATATAAATGTCAACTCCTTTAAAGTTTTCAGCCCTCTCACTACATGTGTGATTCCAAGGAAGAGAAAACCACATGGGCAATCAGAGCCGATGCAATCATAGCTTGTAAAAGAAAGGGAGAAGCACGAAGAGGGGTTTGCATGATGTATACTGCCGCCTATGACATAAGAGTGCTTAAAAAATGTTTAAAGAATCAAATCCTGTCTCCTCCTCCTCAAAAAGAGTATCTCCCTCTGCAGCATCCCTGCCATGCTTCCCAGATGCAGTTCATCTGACCAAAAGCTGATGCCTGGTGCTGTTTTAGGCACTGTATTCATTGGCAGTAAATCTTCCTAACTGCTCCCCTCACAGCTTTGAAATTCTCATAACATCTATGGGCAGATCTGTGTTAGCAAGTAGCATGGCTCAACAGGCACAAATCTCTGAAGTGATACAGGTGGGGCTGGTGATCCAAGATTTACACCAAATATGTCTGAGGTGTTTACTTTGGATTATCTCTTCTCTGACCCCATGAACTGAACACCAATTTGTGCTTGAAGTGCATTAGGTATGCTCTTCGGGCACATCTACTAGCTTAATTTCCTCTGAAAGGAATCTAGTTTGCACATACTGACACTATTCTGCAATATGAATTAAAGCACAGCAAGTGAGGATGACTGGGAGATTCACTTTGAAAGCACACTTCTGATATCAATTCAGGCACTAATGTGGAAGCACCCTACATCTGGCAGGCAGCTGCCTTAACATGTCAACACTTGAAAAGCCATCGACATGACTCCTCTTACACATAGAGCCCTAGGCTGCAAGAGTTATGTAAAGCTAGTTAAATACATTTCATTCTTCTAAATGTCTGCTTTATAATATTGCTCTCTACTTGCCTGCAAGTTGTTGTTAACTTAGAACTAACCTGGCCCTTCCAATAAGAAGTCCCTGGAATGAAAAACAAGACTCACCAACTATTAAAAAATGCTAACCCTATCCATACTTAGCATGATTATGGGTTAGCAAGAGCACATGAAAAGAGAGACAGAGGGAGGAGGCTTTTTGACAGAATCCTCAATTACATTTGAGAAGAACAGATGGAGACAGTGCTGGTCCTAGGGAAAACAGCAGATTGCACAAAGACATAGATAAGAGTGTAGGCAATGAGGTAATAAGGCATGGGCAAAATTCAAAAGTAATCAGAGACTGGGCTGAGATAGGGAGCAGTGAAGAAGTGCAAGTGAAGCAGCTTTGACTCATAAACAGTTGTGCCAGGATCTTGGGGTGCATCCATGACACCAGCTTATGATGACAGTTCAGCCCATCTTACTGGTTTAGGGCAGGGAGACTCAAAGACAGTTCGGTAAAAATGGCCCCACAGCAAACCTTCCTCAGTCTGGACATCAAGAACAGGCACCACAGGGAATGCACCCAGTCTAATTTCTGCTGGCTGCAGCAACAAAACACAAAGAAATACAGCCTCTCTTCTTTTCTCCTCCCTTCTTTCTCTTCTCACAGAAAGACAATGCCTTTTCCCTGGCTCTTGGCTCCCTTTAGGYTCACCAAGGTTTCTGCAGAGCAGCACTATGACTGCACACCACTGAACAGTTCCAACATTAAGCAACCCTTTGATCTGCTGAAAATGTGACAGTATCATTCCCACTAGTCTGAAGACGGCCTATAGAAGGCCTTGAAGAAGCATCTTCCACAGTTTAACTCTCAATCACAGTTTGCCATTGTCCTAAGGCTAGAGAGTGAGGTGTRGCTGTTCCCCCCACTACGAGAAAGAATAGGAAGAGACCTTTCAGGGTGAAGCTTTCTGGGTCTTAGACCCAGAGTGAAAGAACCAGGAGCAAAAGTCAGATGTTCATTTATCCCTTCCAGTGCTAAGGAATTGTGCTGCAGGTAGAGGAATCAGAAGTGGCAGTAGTGGCAAAGCATCCAGGACCACCAAAGCTATAACTGTAAGTAGGTGATTATCCTGCTGAAGCCACAATTGTTTCTGTTTGCAGAAAGCATAAAAAGGCAGAAAGCAAATGGTCTGACCTAAAGTCAGGCAAGAAGACTTCAGCCTGTTCAGGGACCTGCTTGGAAGAATCCCATGGGATAAAACCCTGAAGGAAGAGGAGTCCAAGAGAGATGATTGATATTCAAGGATCACCTCCACCAAGCTCAAGATTGGTCCATCCCAATGAGCAGGAAATCAAGCAAAGGCAGGAGGAGGCCTGCACAGATGAAAAGGGAGCTTTTGACTAAAATCAAACGTGGAAAGGAAGTGTACAAGAAGCATAAGCTGGGGGAGGTGACACAGGAGGGATATAGAGTCACTGTACCTGCATGCATAGATGTGGTTAAGGGAACTAAAGCCCACCTAGAAACTGGTAGGGGATGCAAAAGACTTCTCCTATAAGTACAAAAGCAGCAAAAGGAAGGCTAGGGAAAATCTGGGCCTGCTACTAAATGAGGCAAGGGCCCTGGTGACAAAGGATACCAAAAAGGCTGAAGTGCTGAATGCCTTCTTCACCTCAGCCTTTACTGGTGAGACTGGCCCTTAGGAATCCAAAGTCCCTGAGACCAGAAGGGAAGAACCTTGGCAAGGGAGGATCATGTTAGGGAACACTTAAACAAACTGAATATACAAAAGTCCTTGGGTCCTGATGGGATGGACCTGTGAGTTCAGAGGGAGCAGACTGATATCATTGCAAAGCCACTCTTGATTATCTTTGAAAGATCATGGAGATTGGGAGAGGTTCCTGAGGACTCGAAGAGAGCAAATGTCACTCCTATTTTCAAGAAGGGCAAGAAGGAGGATCGGTGAAACTACAGATCAGTCAACTTCTCCTTGATCCTTGAGAAGATGATGGAACAAATAAGAGGTCAGTGAGGTGGACTGAAAACTGATGGAACTGCTGGGCTCAGAGGCTTGTGATCAGCAGCATGAAGTCCAACTGTAAGCTAGTCACCAGTGATGTCCCCTAGGGGTCGATACTGAGTCCAATTCTATTTAACATCTTCATTAATGACTTGGATGGTTGGGCCAATGCACCCTCAGCATGTTTGCAGATGACACAAAACTGGGAGGAGTGGATGATACACCAGAGGGCTGTGCTGCCATTCAGAGGGACCTCAACAGACTTGAGAAATGGACAGAGAGGCACCTCATGAAGTTCAACAAAGGGAAATGCAGAGTCCTGCACCTGGCAAGGAATTGCACTAGTACAGGCTGGGGGCTGACCAGCTAGAGAGTGAATCTGCAGAGAACTAGGGGACAGCAAAATGAACACGAACCAGCAATATGCCCTTGCAGCAAAGAGAGTCAAAGGTATCCTGCGCATCATTAGAAAGAGTATTGCCAGCAGGCCAAGGAAGGGGATCCTCCCCCTCTCCTCAGCCCTAATGAGGCCACATCTGGAGTACTGTGACCAATCCTGGGCTCCTCGATACAAGAAAGACATAGATGTATTGGAATGAGTCCAGCAAATGAGGCSGCAAAGGTGATTAAAGGACTAGAGGAGCTGGTACATGAGAAGACGTTGAGAGAGCTGGGACTGGAAAAGAGAAGGCTGAGGAGGAGGATCTTACCAGTATCTATAAATATCTGAAGAGAGGATGTAAAGAAGATGGAGTCAGACTCTTCTCAGTGGTGCCCAGAGRCAGGACAAAAGACAATAGGCACAAATTAAACCACAATAACATTTCCATTTCTTTCCATTTACTCTGTTCCATTTGAGCATAAGAAATCATATTTTTCCCTGTGAGAGTTGTTGAACACTGGGACAGGTTGCCCAGAAAGGTTGTGGAACCTTCATCCTTGAAGATATTCAAGACCTGACTGGATATGGTCCTGGACAACCTAGTCTAGCTGACCCTGTTTAAGCATGGGATTTGGACCAGATGGTTTCCAGACATCCCTTCCAACCTCAACTATTCTGTGATTCTGTTAAGTCAGCAGAGTAGTAAAGTGAACAGACCCTTGCATGCAAAGTGTAAAYATTTTGGCAGTGAGAACTGAAATATCAAAGAGCCTCAGTAACTCATGGAGAGGTGAGGAAAGTAGACTGTGCAGCTCCAGAAAAGGCTATTCTGGGCCCTGCATCCCTCCACCATTGTCAGTCTGAAGGTAGATATTACCCTCCTGAAGGCCCTGAGCCTGATGAAGACCTCTGACAGAATGGAGGTCTGTGCCTAGCTATTTCCCCGCCCCGTTCTATATTTTCATGTAGGATAAAGGTCTCTGCCAAGCCATTTTCCTATCCTACAAATTCATTGTTCTTTTCCAATTGTAGAACTTCATGTTTGCCTTATTAAATTGTGTTCTATTCTCTCAGGCCATTTCTCCCATTTATGAAGATCATTTGAATATTAATTTTTGCTTTCCAAATTCATTGCAATCCCTCACAGGCTAGTGTTGTCTGCAGATTTAATAGGCACACTTTCTAATCCACTGTATAAATGACTGAAGAAACTATTAAGTAGTAATACTCTGAGGATAGATCTGTGCAGAACTTCTTGATACACTTTTCCTGTTAGACAACATATCATTGAAAATCAATCTTAAATTAAGGTTTTCTAATCAGCAACAGACTCTCCTAATAGTATTTTCAATAGGTCTATTTATTTATTTATTTTCCAATGTTTCCTAGCTTGTTTATAAGACTATCTTAGGAAACAGAATCAAAATTCATATTGAAGTCAAGATACATGACATCTATTGTTACTTCCTTATCCAAGCATCCAAATTGCTTCATCATCAAAGATTGGTTTGACATGTCGTGGTTTTCTTGACAAATTTGAATTGTCTACTTTCTATTTATTTGTAGATAGTAAAGTAAAGCTGACTGGCCACTAATTCCTCAGATACTTAAAAAAAAGAATAGCCAATATATTTGCCCTTTTTCAGTCTTCTGAACCTCTCCATCTTCTGCAGATTCTCAAAGATAAATGCTAGTTGTTCTGAGATTGCTTCAGCTAGTTTTCCAACCATCACAGGATGAATTTCATCTGGCCCAGCTGGTCTGAAAGCGCTGAACTTACCTAAGGACTTATAGACCTAATATTTTCATACTTCAGAATGACTTTTTACACACTTTTCATCAGTTCTATTCCTGCAAACGTCACAAGAGTACAAAGTAGAGTTGAAAGCTTATTTCACCTATTTTACAGACTATCTTTCTGTCTATGCATGCTAACACGATGTGTGCCTTTTTGGCAAGAGCACTACATTGCTGCTGTATATTCTACTTTTTTTTTTCAAGTGGAGATGGTTTTGTAAACTCTGACATCATGTGAAGCTTTGCATTATGTTTGTTGAAGCAGCCCGAGGATCTTTCGGCCCTGAATATTCCCCCTTTTTGGCAACACTGAACCTTTGAAAATCTAAGTCATGGGTCTAATTTGTTCTTCTCTCTTAAGCATCTTGACCTGATTTCACACAAGACAAAACATCTCAGGAAGTATTTGCGGCCACACAGGGCCAGGACGAGAGTCGGGAATGAACCGTTTCTCCTCTTTGACCCATTGCTTCCCTTCGGTCTGATCTCAAAGAAACAACCTTGCTTTCTGCGCCCTGGTTCCCCCACCTGCGAAACGCCTCTGGGGGGAAAGCGGCCCCGCGGAGGAAGCCAAGAGGATCAGCCCGCCACACACGGCCCTCGGGCCGGGCCGGCCGCCCTCCCCCCCGGCGCCGCCGGCTGGGCCTCTCCCAGGCCGGGCCTCCCCTGGGGCCGGCCCGCGGCCGGGCCCCGCCGCGGCACCTCCCACCCGCCACGGGGCAGCCAATGGCGGGCGGCAGCGGGCGGGACAGGCCGCCGCCTCGGCGGGGCCCGCGGAGRGGCGGCGGCAGATCGCCGGGTCATGCCGCAGCGCAGCACCCTGCTCCACTTGGTCGCCGGAGGGTGAGTGCCGCCGCGCGGGGCGGGAGCGGAGCCGGGAGCCCCGGGGCGGCCGCGGCTGCTCCCCGAGCTGCGCACCGCCAGGCCGCGGCGCTCCGCCTGCTCTGGGGCGCCGAGGCCCGTCCCCTTGTTGCCTGGCCGCGGCTGATCTCATTCAGCCCGAGTTCRCCATGGGTGGTGGGGAAAGAGAGCAGAGCGCTGAGCGGGGAGTGAGAGCTGCGAAAAGCGACTTCAGCGGAGCAGGTCATGGAGCATCTTGTCTTCGGGCGGGGGGAGCACTTAATGGTTGCATATCTCAGATTCCTGCCTGTTTTTTGTGGCTTTAAACGGTGCAGCTGATGCCGGTGAGTCAGGCTTCTGGGCGCTGCTCCTAGCCGTGCCTCTGAATTCGCCCTTGAGCAAAGCCCCTCTCACTACGTGTTTCGTTCCTCCTCTCTTTAAGAAATAWCTATCATTAAGCCTCAAAACAATAGTAGACTTTAAAGTTTGTGATATCCCAAAGCAGAAGATACCCTGCCCCTCCGGACTTTTCTGGGTAGCTGCCCAATATAATTGTCTAAACAAATGGGCAATCCCTTTTTGAATTCTGCCGACCTGCTGGCGTTCATATTACAGTGAGTTCCACAGTCTAACAGGTACAATAAAATATTATTTAATTGATTTTAATTAGTTAATTTCCAGTTCTCTGCAGTTTGTATAGTTGTTGTGCTATGTCGATCATTGCTTGTGTATGCTTGCCTTCTCCGTTTCCTGCGTTATTTTGTATACTTTATTTGCCTTTATTAATTTCTTCTCTGAACTAGAAAGTCACTGTATCTTAGCCTTTTTTTCATAAGGAAGTTTCTTTAAGCTTTTCTTCATCCTCGTTTTCCACTATGTTTCTTAAAAAACTATGCAAAAGTTTGGCTAGTGACAGACATGCATTCATGGGAGCTTTTTGTCCTGCCCCAGCCCACTGAGCAGTAATCCTTAAATGACAATTGATTAAAACCCAAAAGATAAATAAGAARTTTGGGTTATTACTGCAATGTTTAGTTAATATTGTTTTACCTACTTAAACAGATCTCATTGTTGAAGGAGCAGTTGTTCACTTTCTCGTCTAGTATGAGAACTAGGGAGCATCAGGTGGAATTTCTGAGAGCTTTGTTCAAAACTAAAGCAAAAAGTAGTTTTTAACACAGCGTGCAGTTAAACTGAGGAACTCCTGGCCACAGGACACTAGAGGATAAATGTTTTGGGGACACCTGTAAAAAGCTTTTAGACAGATTAATGAAGAAAAATGAATCGAAGGCTATTAAATAATGCAACATGTCTGGCTGAGGAGATCCTTGAGCTGAAATCTGCAGGAAGCTGGGAGCATATTCTGCTTCCTGCAGAGGTGTATGTTACTCTCTATTCCTGCTCTTCTGTAGGTAGCTGTTATTAGCCTGTGTCCTAGACAGAATCTTGGGTTAAATGGAGATTTGGTCTGACCTAGTACTGCCATTCCTAAATGAAGATTCTCAAGTCATCTCCCTTTTTGGCTAGCCTAAATAAGTGTAAATTACCAGTAAACCTTGTCACCTCAGTGCATACCCTTTCAGATCATTGAACCATGTTAATGGTGCCTTTTATATTCCTGCTAATCCTCTTTTCTCTAGCCCTYGGGTTTCTTGTGTTCTTTTCTTCCACCTCAAACTTTCCAATTTTCCTTTTAAAATATGAAACAAGATGTAGAGGCAGTATTGTTTTCTAAGATAATTTTATCTGCCTTCTCCTTTCATAAACCTTTCTGCCATTGCTTTGTTCTGGGAGTATGTTATACTGGTGGTCCACTGCTGCTCTCCCTGCTATTTTGCAGGAATTGCCTTTTTGCCTGTTTCTAGACTCGTGACTTCAGGATCGTGGCTTTATTAAAGCAATCCATGTAAGCCCAGCATAATGATCCTTTGTGACTGCTCAGTTCCATATATTCTTGCATTATTTGCCACTCATTGCAGCTCTGTTTATTATTTGCCACTGTGACAGTCTTTGTCACTCATGGATTTTATCAGGATTTAAATGTTACTTCCTGACTGTTGATGGAAATACTGGAAATGATTAGGTCTAGAACTAATTTTCCTAGATTTTTGCTTGAGCACTGCTATTTGATTCCTTATAATTGTTTTTTGGGGGGAGGGGAAGGAAGTGTGGGGTTAGTTTTTTGGTTGTTTGGGTTTTTTAAAAGATTTTTGTGGTTCAATTTTAATCCATTTAGAATCTATGCTGTAGATGGAGTGCTAAGGCTCCTTAGCAGGAGCCTTAGGCTTCTGTAAGTGCAGTTTTGTGAAGTATCAAGGCTGCTCTTCACAAAAACTGAAGTATTTTACAGCTTTGTWGTTACTTTTGTCAGCTTTTTTTTAGTTTGATAAGTTTTATAAAAATGATATAACTCCTCTACCAACATACAAAGTGTCTTTGAATCTTCATTTATGTAGCCTTTAGCAGAATAAATCATTACAAATACCCCTTTTAARTAAATTATCGCTTTTCTAAGTTGTTAGACTTTCCCAGTGGTCTAAGATTTATTAAGCATTTAAATCTGTAGGCAAGAAGTGTCCTCAGTCAGCTCTTTTTGGTATCCTTGGCCACAAGTTTTTCATGCCTGCTGATTTTTTTTAAAATGTTTTGTTTCTACTAGATTTCATTCCATTTTGCCTTCATTAATACTGAATCAAAAAATCTTTGTGAAGATAATATGTTGTCTTCTGTTTCTCCTGAAACCCAAGGATTTTAAAGACTCCTTTCACATGCCTTTCATATGTTGAGGGCAGCTGACTACTTTCTAGTGCATGATAAGACATCACAGTTAAGATCTTTTTTTGAACAACTGGAGTACTTTATTCCCATAGCTTTAGTTTAGTCTGGGTTCTTTGCTCCCTGAAAAATTCTCCTTAGTCTTGCTATTTAGCCACACTGGCTTGGAAATCCTCCCTCTTTCTCAGGCTTTCTAACTGCTGATTGAACAACCACCATGTTAAGAGTGTAACAATTAGGGAGTAACAATTTCTTTTATTTCTACTGTTACTTTTAAAATTCTTCTCTATTAGCTACCTTTGGTAGCTTAAGGTAAGCTTGAACTCGGGAAGCTTCCATATACRTATGGAGAATGGGCTCAAATTCATATCCTCACCCTGCTTAGGCAGGGGCTTGGAGTCACCTTAGTGCAGACCACAGTTTGCTCTTTCCAGGGCTTCTTGAAGAAGCACAGATATCTAATAAAGTTGTGTCTCCTCATGCGCACTTCCAGAGAGAAATCTTTAGGATACCAAGCACTTGTTTCTGTAAATGTGGTCTTATTGTACTTTATGCCGAGCTTTTAGGTGAGAAGTCAAAGCTGTTCTTGTAGTAGCATTTATTTGGACTTCCAAAACTCCTCAATCTGTCACCACTGCACTCAGTTCTTTCCTGAGCTGGAAACTACACTTCTAATCCAGAAAAAAACAGGCATGTAAGTCTGGAGGCTTTGCTAGGCAAATCTGTAGAAACTATGGTGAAGAACAGGACTATTAGCCACCTGATTAAATATGGTCTTTTGGGGAAGAATCARTGTGGCTTTTCTAAAAGGAGGCCCTACTTCACATAACTCCTGGATGGTTAAGTAGGCTGTCTTGGATTCCATATTTGAGCTGCTTGTTCATTCAGAGGACCTAAACCAGTATGCTTAGTTCTGAGCTTCTGTTGTCTTCTGAACCTGAGTTACGTTCTTTGGTCAGGCTCTGCCTGATCCCCAGGCTCCTACCAGTTKTAGTATCTGTTGAGGAAAATTGCTGCTGATTGTCATCGCAGCTGCRCAGATCTGTAAAGGGCTTGAGAAAGCAACAGGAGTACAATGAAGTACCATAAGTAGTTGCTATTATTGCTATCTGCAGATACTGTTTTTAGACTCATTCAGCTGCTAGAACATCACCTCTTGGATTTCCTTGCAATAGTTACCACGGTCGATTTTTTTTTTTCCCTAACCTGCAAGCAGCAATAAATGGAGCACCAGTAGTAAAGGCATATGTGAGCTACTCAATGTATGTGGTCTGAGCTGTACRGATTGTTTCAAACTTAGTTCTTCAGCACTCTAGCCATTTACTGTCCTGTACCTYTACATGTAATTCTCTTGATATACTTAGTTCTTCCCTGATATCCTGTCTCTCTTTAGCTGACTATTTTCTTTGGGTCTAGAGTGAGCATTTTTACCCTCTATTCCTTGTGAAACAAAGCAAATTTGGCTATAGCAGAGATGAAAGTCTACGAGTCAAAGTCTCTGTGTGGTTATGTTATTCAAGTTGTGGTCATTGCACACAAATTCATCTCAAAACAGTCTTTCAGGCATTACCTGAGCAGGCTGTTCAAGAACAGAGTTCTCAGAAGACCTGAAGGGGCAAAAGCTGGGAACTGAATATATCGGTTCTCTGATTCTGATTTGTCCCTGGATAGCAAAAAGGGAGAAAGGGGGTACGTGTCCTCTCAACACTTCTGAAGCATGACTAGGTTGACTGATGGTTCATGAATTCCAAAAATAGCTTCTGTCTGCTGAAGGTCAGGGTCCTCATTCATTAGGCAAGTCTGGGAGGGGCAAGCCCAGCTGTTGGCAGAAAGTGCAGACCTTTCTTACAGGGCCATGCAAATATGGKACTGAATAGGTTACAGATTGAAGAAGCAGGTAGGTTGAGGGGTGGGAGAGTTTGGACTGAGCCAGTGCTTCTCTGGGGAGGTGTGAGGTACTGTGCCTGGTGATTTCAGCTGAAGGCATTGCAACGAGACTGGGCAGAAGTATTTGCTCTGGAAAATTCTAAATGCAAAGATCAGCAGCTTTAAGCTGAGGGACTTCTGAGTTCCTATGGACTTGGGACTGTTTGTCTCAAATGATGGTTTCAGAGTGAGGCTGCCAGGAGATGTCCCAAGTTAAGTCATTATTACGTTAATCAGTGTCAGAGCAAGAGGTCACATGTGACGCAGGCTAGGGGACCTAACAGCAATACAGGGGAGAGGGTCAGAGCAGGGTCACAGTTATTGTCTCTTCATGCACTGGTGTCATTCTTATGTATGCTGTTATGCCCTTTTTATGCCCTAGATGTGGTGGCACAGCTGGAGCCATCCTGACATGCCCCTTGGAAGTGGTGAAGACACGCCTACAGTCATCCCAATTGATGCTTCGGCCTGTATGCCTCCCTGAGATACAGATGTCGGGTATGAGTGTGAGGCTGATGCACTCAGCCCCATCATCCCCTGGAATGCTCAAGTTGCTGAGGTGAGTAGGCTGGGGCAGTGTGCATGTTAGTGGCAGGGAAGTGAAAGTTTGGCCATCAGATGGAGAGAGAGATGGAAGCAGGGTTTGRGTTGAGGCTCTGGGATCTGCAGCTGTGTGGAAAGTTTCATATGAGCTCAGTTGATCTGTGCTTTGAATTCTGAGCCTGCAAGGCAGCTACTGGGACTGGGAGAAATTTCACAGCTAGTAGTTTCATCACATGTCAGCAAGAATAAGAAGAAATGACTCAAAGAGAGAGGAGGAGTAGCTGGAAAGAAAATAAGGATAGGGCAGAAAAAGAATAGTATTGGAGGTAGAGAGAGGAGACTATAGGAAGTACTGAAGAARAAGGAAGGAGAAACAGAATAGCCTTCATCTTAGGTCTTTTCCTGATTTCTCTGTTCGTTTTCTTCTGTAGGACCATCCTTGAGAAGGAAGGCATGCGATCTCTGTTCCGAGGCCTGGGCCCAAACCTTGTTGGGGTTGCTCCTTCACGGTAAGTACTTCTCCATGAGGATAGCCCATGCTGTACACCTTCTAAAGTACTTCCATAAGAGCTATTACTCCACCTTTGGAAAGCAGCCAGGGTCATGAGCTCATTGTGCTGCAGGACCCTTTAATTCAGGCACTTTTTAGACCTTTTGATCACAACTGAACGGAAAGATGACTGCTGCAGACTAAGTGTAAGTGATGTCTGAGGTCACATTAGACAAACACATGCTGAGAGTAAACAAAGTTGAAGTGAGGCCCCACTGCTGTTCTTGTTTTTTCTGGTGAGCTGTAACTTCTCTGTATTTCTTTTCAACCAGGGCTATCTATTTTGCTGCCTATTCTGGAGTTAAGGAGAAGCTCAATGCTGTTCTTGTACCAGAGTCCAAGAAAGTACATATGCTGTCAGCAGCCTGTGCAGGTGAGCCTCTTCTGTCCGAAATCAGAGCAGAGGGGTCCTTTTAGCTGTGAGTATGAGAGATTTCACCACCACCCTTTGTTGCTCCCTTCGGTCCTGCTCCCTCTTCTAAAGCTTTTCTCCAAACCCCCATCTGCAGCAGTGAGTTTCTTGGGTAAACAAACATTTTCTCCCTCTTCATTCTTCTTAGGCTTATCACACGAAGTCATGGATTTAGTCTTTAGCCCTTTAGCTGCTATCAAGAAAAGAGCTCTATTCAGGTGTGAGGAGGGAAAAAAGCAAAGTATAATTTAGATGCCTCACAGAATCACATCTCTGGATATTTCACAGTTCTGTACAAAATGTTCCACCTTCACAAATTTAGTCTGTTGTTTCCTGCCTCTTTGTCATTGCTGGGCCTATAGTAGCATTATGAGTGGGAGGCAGAGGTTCTTAGGAACCACCAGACAAAAGCTGGAATGTGGAGAGGGAGAAAAATCAAATAGTCTGCCCTAAATGTCTCCTCTCAGGGAACTCAAGGTCTTTCTCGAATTGCAAACACCTGCAACTTGCCAAGCAGCAGTTGGAGAGCTGGTAGATCAGGAACTCTCCAAAAATGTCAGCACAATCCTAGTGTTCACTGCTGTCCTTCCCTTTTTTTCTCCAGGAGTTACCTCTGCCACGCTCACTAACCCTATCTGGTTGGTGAAAACCAGGATGCAACTGGAAGCCAGGTAAAGTTAGCAATTTAGAGCCACTCTGGTTCAAATTAAGGCTGGTTTGGAGGCGAGTTTCTGCCCTGCCAACACAGCATGTCTTCAGGGCATGCTGGGGAAGAGTCGTATGGCTGTGTTCACAATAGCATTTCAAGTCAGTGAAGCAATATGTAGCTTTAACCCTCTCCTGTTGCTTCCCCCTTTACAGGGTGAAGGGGGAGCTGGGTGGTAATGCCCTCCAATGTGCCATGCGTGTATACCACACTGAAGGCTTGCGTGGGTTTTACCGTGGAATCAGTGCCTCCTATGCTGGAGTATCAGAGACCATCATACACTTTGTCATATATGAAGCACTAAAACAGCAGCTGAGGAACAGCTGTCATTCCCTATCCCCACCACTCAGACTTTCACCAAACAGCCATGATTTCTTTGAACTAATGGGAGCTGCTGCTGTCTCCAAGACATGTGCCTCATGCATTGCATATCCACATGGTGAGTGGGCCAACTCTCCTTACTTCTGTTTTCCTTGGTGTATGATACCTTGCCTGTAGCATCAGTCTGCTAATACCTCTTCCCCTTTTGCCTCTCCAGAGGTCATTCGGACACGGTTGCGAGAAGAAGGGTCCCGGTACCGTTCCTTAATACAGACTCTGCAACTTGTGRTCCATGAAGAGGGACCCCTGGCTTTATATCGAGGGCTTCTGGCCCATTTGATCCGCCAGATCCCCAACACAGCTATTATGATGGCTACTTATGAACTCATTGTTTGTTTGGCCTCCTCCACCTTGTAAGCACACTGCAGCACTAGGCTGAGGCTGCTGGACCTCAGAGGCCTCATGCTCTGGAGACTGGTCCTTTTCCATGTTCTGAGAGTTGGTGCTTTCCAGTACAYAACAGGACTAGGACTATGTCTGCAACATCAGGCATAGCATTCTCAGGAGTTTATTTTGTGTGAAACTTTCAGCTCCAGCGTCCACAATGTAGCCCTTCTTTCTGAAGCACTGGAAGAGTTCAAATCTCCAAAGTGTTGGTGCACTGGTTTGACAGTGCCTACTGTTAGCTCTGTACAAAGCAAGGGTATGGAACTTAAGGAGGGGGAAGGAAGACAAAGGAGAAAGTATGTGGGTGTCAGCCTCAGAATCTTCACTTCATTTGGACCCAGGAACACCCATAAGAGGGCACAGCTGGACTTGAAGACAGGGACTAGAGTGGAGACATCTATGAGAAATGAGGTGAGACCTTTCATGCTCTCAGAGGTGCTCTTACTGTACTGTCCTCTAAAAATGACTCTTCCACCTTGACTGTCCACAAAGGTCTTATTGCAGAATCTTCCTTTGGGTCCTTAGTACAGTGTAGCCATGGGCCCTAGTAAATGTCAGGCAGCTGAGTAGTTACACAGCCTCTTCCTTTTGCTCGATCTGATGAATTGGACCAAGTAGATTAAGGGAAGAAACACAACCTGCTATGAAGCACTACCTTAATAGTTCATGCTACTGAGCTTGTAGCCTTATGTTGCTTACATCTGTTGTTCTTGCACCTCCTCCTTACCTGAGCAACAGAAAGAGGATGACAACTACTTCCCTCAGAAGTGCTGGGGCCACTATGCTGCAGGTTGGAATCTTTGGTATGAAATACACTTTTATGCTGGTAAAGGAAGTGGATCTAGAGAAAAGGTGAATGAAGCAGAGGATTTGACCTGTTTTTACTGATGACATACTACACCTATGGAAAGAGCCTTATTTTTTTATAATCAAAGAATATACTTTGCTACCTGTGTTAAATTTGTCTGCCACTGCCTGGAATGCCTTCTGTTCCTGTGTGGGTTCCTAGACTCCATGTGCTGGGAAGCTACATTGTCTTCAAAAAGAATGTATTTTGACTCTCTAAAAGGACGGGGGGATCTGTTTTTCTTGTTCTAACATATGCATGCACAAACAGTCTTTCACAGAGATATGGCAATTATTTAAGTAAATATATGGGCTGGACAATCTCCAGTCTTACATATAGAGACTATGCTGGCTCTTTTTTCCCCACTCATAGTGGAAAAACCACAGAAGCCCTGAACATTTTATTTTAAATCCATTTATTTTAAAATCCATTTCCTTTCCTCATCCTTCTTTCCTTCATTCATTTAGTCTAGGAGTATCAACAACTTTACAAAGCGACACAAGCTGCAGTGTTTTGTTTTTTGCATGAAACAAGAATAAACCTCAAATGACAACATTGAAAAAATATACAATATATATATATAATATCTGGGAAAGGGGGAAGGGTAGTGAGAAACCCCACTCTGAGCTCTATGGCTGGCTCCTCTTCCAATTTTCTATTCTTTCCACACCCCTCCTTCTTCCTCATAGTTTGAAGTGTGCCACTATCAGGTGCAAGTGCTCTAATACGTGTTTTTAGAGAGCCAGATTTTTTGGGGTAGAGGTTGGGGGGAGATCAGTAATGTGGGGAATGTCCACAATGAGAATGACAGAAGAAGGAGGAACATGGATGGCAGAAATGAGAGAGAAGAGTATGTGTACAAGGCAGGGGAAGGAGAAGATTAAAATAAGACACCCCCTCCTTCCAGCCATATGGTGTGGGGATCCATTGGAATRATGTTTTAAAGCTCCTGGTAGTGGTGAGAGCCATCTCTTTTGCCCATGACTTGTCGGTCATCCACATCGTTGCTGTCTGGGGAGTCTGGTGTCTCTGAGTCACTGCTGTCATCATCTTCCATGCCTTCACTAGCTCTGCCCTTGCTGCTTTCTGCTGCCCTCTCCTGGCAGCTCTGGTAGGACTGGGGAGATGAGACATGGAGTGAGACAAAAGACCTGGCAACTCAGGTGCCCCCCAGCCCAACCTACTGTGACTGCTTCTCACCTCCATAGGGTTGACTATGATGGTGAGGGCTGAATCATCCCAGAACATGTCACTGTCTTTACTGCTGGTGCCTGTGTGCCCCCTCATAGCAGCCCCATGGACCTCTTGTCCTGCTTCCCGGCGGTGAAGTGAGTGGATGCGCAGGATGCCAAGGATCACCATGAGTGCTAGGAAGCCCACACACACCACAATGATGATAGTGGCTGCACTGGGGACCACTGTGGAGGGAGAAAAGGACAAGGAGTGGTCAGAATCTGTTACTTAAACTATATTTTCAACCASACTCACACCTAACCCATAGAAACCAGGTTTCTGGGCAAAGCTTGCATTCTTAGCTTAGGCAGGATCATGTCCTGACTCTTCCACTCTCTTGGGCACAGGCAATTCCTGCCTTCTGCTGCTGCATCCTCACTCAATGCTTGCACAGTTTCCCAGGATGTTCAGGTCTTCTAACATCAGGTCTTGCCTGTGGGCTCTGCATGTCTTCACTTACTGAGGTAACCAGAATTTGTCACATAGTAGTCATTTTTATCCTACCTTGGGAGGTAGAAACATGAGGGAGTGATTTCTATTTAAGCAGTAGAGAAGAAAGGAAGTTCAGAGAAGTGTGCTTTGCATACAGGGCAGAGATGAGGGTTTTGATGGTCTTCTAATTTAATGTCACAGTACAAGTGTAGCTTCTCCACAGGAGAAGACTTCAAATTCATTTAAGAGCCTTAGCCCAACCCTTTAGGTTTCTAGGTTGAGCCCTGATTCTCTCCCAAATCATCTTTCCTGGACAACCTGTCTAGGCTCTTCTTGGATTAGTTTTGTGTGGTTCTGTACAGCAAGGGACAACTTTTCCTAGCTGCTTCTCCTGCATTCTGGAAGAGCTGGGGAAGGGAGTGGCAAAGGCAGATCTTTTGTGCTTTCCCAGCACATAGGCGGTCCCTGCAGTTGTTCAGTTTCAGTTGAAGTTTGGACCAGTTTTGAATCAGTTGCTGCAAGAAGCTAGAACCAAAGGGAAAGCATCCATGCTGTCTATAGGAGGAGACCAAAAATGACATAGGGTCCTCTGTAACAGACCTTGAGCTTTCACAGCCTAGGAAGAACCAATTAGGCTGCTTTCATGCTTGTGGCACAGAGCTGTGAGGTCAAACCAAATATCTAATCTCTGGTCTGGGATTCAGTCCTCATTTCGCTCTCTGTTCAGTGGGCAAAAATCTTCCTCTTAGCCTCTTGTCCTCCTGTRTTTTTTTACCTTACTGATTGCCACTTAGTTGTATCTCCTCTTAGAGCAGTGCCAGCCTTGATTCTCTTTCTCTTCACTGCTGTCTGAAATCACATTACCCAGYCCTGCATAGCACATTTGCAAGATGCACAAATGGAATAGCACTAGCTCACAGCTGCTCTTTTTAAACCTTTGCAGACRTAGGTTTCAGACAACTTCTATGCAGATCAGAGAAGCAACACAACAAAGAGGAACAACTGTCACACCAAGCTCTAAAACACAATTTGATCTAGACTGCAGTCCATTTGCTCATGAAGAGCAAGATAGGACAGTATAATTAAAACTCAGTAAGTTGAGAGTAGGGAGCCTGAACAGAACCCTGCACTATAGATTCTACCAGGGTATCAGAAAATGAACATTGTGATCCAATGAAATAAAACCAAAAGACAGAGTTACATACTAGAGTCACTATGGGTGCTTGCCAAACTGTGCCCAGATAGTTCTGGGGGTAAGTGATGGCCTTGGTGCATGAACAGCTGGGAACTCAGAATATGGTTAGGATGAGCAGCTCGGTTCATATTGTGGAGAACATTCACCTGCAGAAAAATCAGAGTAAGGGAGAGTGAGACTTAGCCCTATGTTCCTTGTGATCCCACCAACATTGCTGTGCATTCTTATGCACCATTTCCTCTCCATGCATGCAGAAGCAACTGTATGTACATGTATTAATCTTGTACCTCAACAGCAAATTCATTGCTGGAGTAGCGTCCATTCATCTCAGTGCAGGACAAGTGAAATTTCCTTTCAAAAAGAGCAGCACCGTGGCTGATGTGGTACGAAACCTGGCGTAGTATCTCCTCATATACAGCAATGCTCTCCACCCCTGAGACCAAGAAGAGAGAACTGCTGTAGGATGAGAAAGCTCCTGCTTCTCTTATCTAGCGTCATAGCCCTGTAGAGTCTAAGAGCTATACAGAAATCTAAGGCAATGCTGGGTTCATGGAAGGGAGCAGTTTTGGAACCAGCTGCAAAGGATCTAATGAAATCCTTTTTTGCATTGCTAAAACACATCAAAGGGAAGGAAAGATCTAGAGCAACAGTCCTGTTAAGTTCTGGAGAGGGCACAAGTATTGCACCAGTGCTACTGGCATCTGAGAACATTGCCTCAAGGGCAACGTGAGAAAGTCAGGAGGAGTGATGCAAAGCTGAGTCAGAGCTCAGACACTGTGCCCTAGCACTGTGTGTTGGAGAAGGAACCATCTCTGCAAGGAAATGGTCTGGGACATCAAAAGCCAGTAGTTCAGAAAACACTTACCTCTCAAAATCTTGCAAAGTACAAGAACATCTATTACACTAGGTTAAGCGCTTCTCCCAGCAATGTCTTACAGGCAGTGAAAGAGGCATAAAAAGACAACTGTGGCCAAGGAAAAGACATACCTGTGATGGTGAGGTAGGCAGAGGTGTTAACAAGCTCRAGGCCCCGCTGTTGCAAGGATGCCCCATCTAGCAGCAGATATTCCCTCTCTGGATCCAAGTCATCTCCTACCAGTGAGATCTCACAGCCATCCAAGTTGTGCACAATCTCATCTGACATTCGTGTGTCTGTCACTGAAAGGAAAGAAGACAGGGCCAGAAAGCCAGACAAAACATGAATCAAGGCAGAAGTTACTCATAATGGTCCCACTTACTTAGAGGTGCCCACATAATAGATAATAACTTCTCTTTCTCTGCTCGCACTGATCTTGAGTAAAATCACTGTTAAGTCTAATAATTTGTTGGAGGAGTCCCCCTGTTTCTAATGATATTATTTATGCACATTAAGTCACTGTTTTGGAACAACATACCATTATGGGACTGGTTCATGACAATACATCTTGGCGATAAGGACTCTGTTGGTGATGGCAATGTGCAAATTAGCAACAACTGTATCACACATTCCCAGATACSGAATGCTTTTGAAAGCTTTCCCGTATCTCACAGCTTCTGGTAACCATGTTTGAGATCCTCTCTTACTCAAAACGGCAATCACTTTCAATGACTAGTTGCTTTCAGCAGGGCTAAGACCAATCTGCCCCAATGATATTCATCATTGTATATATCCCCCAGTGATATTCAGAGGCAAAGGCAAAGCTGGCCCCAGAAAAGAGATCTACTAACAACTAACTGRAGCAAACAGAAGACATCCAGAGCATCTTCAGGAAAGGTAACATATCTCTAGCTATTAAACACAAAACTATGAGCAAAGAATCTGATTAGCAGAAGAGAGACAAAAGAGGTGAAATGTCATGTGGAACATAGCATGCAGAGAAGGAATCTGAGTATAATGGAGRGAAATTGAGAGACTACGTATTTTAGGGTGTGAGGAAACAAACTGGAGAATTTATAAGAATATGTAGGGCAGGAGAAGTCTARAGGATAAAGAAATATGGGAAGTAGGAGAGACAGTAGGAGAAGGACACTGAGGAAGTGCAGGAGTGGAGAAGAGAAGARGAATAACATCCAGTGTTAGATTCAGTAAGGGGGAATGTAGGTAAAATGTGAAAGGGATTAGGAAGCAGCAGCCTGGGAAAGAAAGAGGAGGGAGTGTGGCAAGGAACTGAGAGGATGGAAAAAGTACCGGGAGGAGCAGAAAGGGATAAGAACCGATTACCCTACATATTTACAGACAATGCGTTTTTCTTCTATATTTGTAAGCTCTCTCCTGTTTTGGACGTCATGAGGGGCTCTACTTCCTATGCAGAACAGCATCACTTGCATATCTTTCTGCTGTGTCCTATACCTCTCCACTCACCGGTACCATGCCAACTCTCATCCTTCTTGGCCTCCACCTGGTGAGAAACAGAGCAGGTGATCTGGAGGTTGGGGAACAGGGGAACCCCATCAGGTGCTTCAAAGTCTGATGCAGGGTGAGCAAAGCGGGCATTGCCACTCAACAGTATCTGGGGGGCATCAGGCTGTAGCACCACAACATAGCCTTCCACATCAGGGATGGAGACACAGGACTCTTCACTGAAACACCTGAAAGACAGAAGGAGAATGCACTAGTTGGCCCTAGATTCTACCCACACCATTGGCAAAGAGCATCTCCTGCCCATTACTGCCAGTGAAGGGAATATTTTTCCCTGACAGTCTTCAAAAAGCTTCCCTATGGCCTGCTGTGCAAGACAGAGAGATGYGCTGGGAATCACATCACTGTATTTCAGGTGACTTGCTGATATCCACACACCATAGAGAAAAATTAAAACCAGCCCACATGCCTGGAACATCATGAGCAAAAGCAGAAGTTCTGCTACACCTGAATGGATTCCAGGCAAGCATCTGGATATTTTAATGCTTATTTTCTACGAAGACTCTTAACTATGCAGGAGCATCAATCAGAGTTACAGTAAAAGGTGTGGGAGTGCAATTTTAGCCAAGAGAAAGGTAATCTTCCTACTGAGCTTAGCCAGAGGTGCTGCTTTGTCCACTCACTTGACAGTAGTTGTGAGCCTGAGTGGCCGGACTCCAGGGGTAGCAAAGCGCAGTGAATTCAGGTAAGCCACATGCTGGATTGCATGGTTGAAGGTTTCCACATCATCACCCTCCAAGGTGAGCATGGACTGAGAGGGGTTCACATGAACCTACAGGAGGAAGAGAAGAAAATACTCAGGAGTCTTTGGCAAACACCAAGAGCCCAGGTTAAGAGAAATGCAAAGGAGAAAGGCAGGGAGCTGTCTGAGGTGAAGAAGCAGGCAAAGTCCTAGGAAGTAAAGCAGGGAGGAAAGTGGAGGAGACCCATGCAGGCTGGGAAGATGGGCATACCTTCATCCCTTTGCCCAGACTGTCGAAGTCACTGTAATCAAGCCCCTCACGGCAGGCATAGAGGCATTCAATAACCTCCCGGCTTTCCAAGCTGCCAGGCCGCACAGTGAAGCCAGCCAAGTAACCATGAAAGTAGTGGTGTATCGGCAGAGGATCTCCTGAGAGCAACATGGGAGGACAATGGTGTGAGACAGGGAGAGGAAGAGAGAAAAGACAAAAGCAACAGTGAGGGTCATATAAATGTTAAGGGAGAGAGAGAGAGAAACAGAAGGGTACATGGGACAGGGAAGAACAAGGACAACAAAGACAGGGGTTGTTAAAGTTAGGAGATGACAATTCTTGAAATTCCAGACAGGAGGAAGAGTGAGAAAAACAGACTGACAGAAAGACTAGGGCAGTGAATAGTGGGTAATGTACAGAAGTTTCTGCCAAACCACTGAATGCCAGATGGAAACAATTTCTCCTCCCCTTCTCACTCTAGTTTCTGTGAGGGCTTTTAAAAAAATGATATGCTCTATAGACAGTTAGGGATGAGGTGACATCTCCTGATGTCTCTAATAGCTGCTGTGTTCTTCAGAGACCAACTTCAATGACSAGGCATGAGGACTGTTCTATTTCTCCACATGAAAAACATATTCASTCTCTCAAAGCAGGCTGCAGTCCTGCCATTGGCCTTCTCATGCTCCACAGAGATCAAGGCATCTAGGAGSAGTCTGTCAGATAATAAGGGTTTTCCTCCCAAGATAGTGGGAGGTGGCAGGACAGGGCCAGGGCAGGGGAATTGTATGAGAAAGGCACGATGCAAGAAGTGACAGTCATGCATGGTGAAGAGAGAAAGAGAGCTACCTTGTTTCTTTACTCTACCTTGTACAGTATCAGTAGAATTCTCATTTCCTCTGTTTTTCTCTTTGTTTTCCTCCTCTACAAAAGGAGAACATTCAGACAAGCAATTAGGCCTTGAAAGAGGGTAGACTCAGGGCCAAGCAAGCTCTGGTATCATTTATTGCAAAAGAACAGCTCTGGAGTCATATGTTACACAGTGCACCCTTCCACCCTGCAGACAGTACATCCTGGAAGAGAGATGGCATGGTCTCTCTCATGAAAGGGTTGGTGAGACTATAGGATGAGTTACTGATAAAAGAAATAAAGTGTGTTTTTTCCCTCCTTTCACAGTGATACCTTTTCCAGGAATTAAGTGATTTTCATTTATCACTGATCCTAGCCATGTTCTCAACAAAGCCACTTTTGTCACTCTTTGAAACTCAGATGGTTCAAGAAGAGTGTCCCAACCTGATTAATAACCCTGACTAGGCAGAAGCAGGACTATAGGAAAGGTCTGACCAGCTGACAGTATCTGCTGGAGTGATGACAAGCAGCAGACAAATTTCTTTGTTTTTTGTCCGGCTCCATTCTTGTAGGAGAACTGAAAGACCTGGGAAAGGCAGCCTTTCATCTCCACAGCCCTGGTTTTAATCTGTCAGTGGTTTAACTAAGTTCCTAACCTGGTCTTTGTCCACTGTCTCATCTTCTGGGCAGAATGATTTGTGACTTCTCCATGTAGACCTTAAAGGCACAYGAATCCTCAACAACTCAATCAACAGCATAAACAGTACTGCCTGCCCTCTGGTGAGTTTTGGTAAAAAGACCAGAGCTTCAGTGAGGTCATTTCATCTCTCCTTTGCCTGAAAGCTGGTTATCCTCCTGCATGTTCTACTGCTGCTGCCCATGAAAGCTGCCACTGACACTTGTTCCTGAGCTATTGTTACCATGAACCTCCTGGTTTGGCCCATGAGGAGAGAAGGAGCCACACTGGTTTTGATGCCAAGCTGAGACAGCTGCAATATTGTTTGCATCATTTAGTATTAGGCAGTGTTTCTTCCACCTCTTCTGGCTCTCCCTCCACTTCCGTTATGAGAATAGCATAGGTCAAAGAGTGGGCACTCACCAGTCCAGCAGGCTCCAATCATGAGGGAGGGCTCCTGCCTTGGGGGATGAATGAGGCCATTGTCATGGATGAGAGCAGGGTCATAAGAGACGCCATCCACATAAAGCGTGACAGTGGGGAACTCAAGGTTGAGGGCGTAATGGTGCCATTCATCATCACAGACCTATAGCAAACAGTAGAAGGAGGGATCAGCAAGAATAAGAAGGAGAAAAAACAAAAAGAGAAAGTAAACACTTCCTCACCTGCTCCAACTTCCAGAGGAACTTCACAGGCCTTGCACTCTCCAGCAATGGCCAGTATAGGAAAGCAATTCGGCAGCCATGTACAGCCAGAGAGTAATGTGAGTAGCCATCCTCTGCAAGGGGGCAAGTGCAGGGAGTTACATATCACTCTTTGAAGCAGTGTCACTAGCCAGAGCCCAGAAACACATGCCAGCCTACATGGTTGGCACTCAGCACCATGTGTTCACAGTCGGCTTGACTGTTCCCCAAAAATGTAATAGCAGCTGGTAGGCTGGAGAAGGTCTGTTCCTAAGGATAGACCCCTTCCCAGRTCCCATTCCAGAATAAAGAAATTTCCACCTGAAAGGGCAATCCCTTCTAACATGTTAGAAGTGGGCAGAAGTGTCAGCTCCCTAGAAAAAGTGTCTCACCACTTTGCACTGTACTGCAGATCACTGTCTCCTCTTCCCTCCTGCCTTTGCTAGGCATCACAGCATGTTTCATCCATACAGACAGGGTGAAGTGGTCACTCAGACCCTCATGGGCATTCAGCCCATTCACCACAGGCACCTGGGCAGCCTGGCTGCCATTGAACCAGTAGATGAGGCTGCTGTCCTGGCTGTAGTGCACTGAGAGCCGTGCAGTCCAGTTTGCTGTGGGGCTAGGCACAGGCAACAGGTCAATCTCTCCTGAGGCAGCACCTACCAAGGAGAAAATAGTCAGAAATGTCATAACAGGAGACTGAGGAGCCTGGGAACTTGGGCTCAGAAGAAAAGGGTGCTGGAGGGCCCACTGTAACTTCCCAGAGCACAGAGAGAGGAGCTGCTTATGAGTCAYATGTGGAGTGGGATGGTGACTTTCCATTTGTGCTGAAAGTCCCATAGACTCTGCCTAATGAGACAGCGAACAGAAATCTCCAGCTTCCCAGCACGGAGASCATTGGGAGTCCCTTAGTAATACAGACAGTGTCTCATTGTCCTCAGTGCAGCTCATGAGCTAGGTAACCTCATGGCGCTGCTGACCACAGCAGATATGAGGATTGCGTCTCAGCAGCTCTCCTGTGCGAAGTACAGAGGTATTACTGTGCCTCCCTTTAGGGGAAAGGGCAGGGTGCTTTGTCAGAGCTGCGCTTGGCTCAGGAAAGAATCATTCACCACAGAGTTTGCGTAGTGACTTCTCAGAGTAGTTATCCCGGTCACAGCCCTTAGCCACGTGGTTTGTCTGCAGCTCCACCGTGGCCTGGATGTTCCACAGGGGCTCATCGCAGGTCTCCAGGTGAATGCTGGGAAAGAGYGCAAGGCTGCCTGCACCAGGTGTGTACTCAATCCTCTTGTTCCAGCCTGACAAAGGAGAGTGAGAGAAAAAGAGGAGTTATGTTCTGCCAAACACCTACGGTCAGAACATTTGGTTCGCATAAACAATGTCTATGGGCTAGGCCAAAACCAGAGATTTTTGGCCCTTTCTGAATTGAAAAAATCAACCCATTCAACCTTACCTGCCTGGGGTCACTGCAAGGGGGGAATTCTTAGAAGCACAAAGTCAAAATACTYATCTTCTACAGCTAGCCTCTTGGATTTTTAACCTCTATTATCAGGCAAAGCAGACATTTATCTGTTGATTTCATCTTAATTCTATTGACTTAGCTTAACGTGTGAGCACACACCACCTCTGGAAAAGCCAAAGACTCTCAAGATGAATAGACCAAAGAAATCGATCTATACTGAATACAGTCTATGGGCCTTATCAAATGCACAGAAGTTCCCAGTAATACAAGGAATGATCTCCCCATGTTAGAATTGCCTTCTGGTAGTTTTGCAATACAGTGACCTTAGATGAGACTGATGGGTTGGTGCCAGGATTTATGTGTATGTGCACACATATTTATAGATGTATATATAAACATTCCCAATCAGTAGGTCTAAGCAGTTCAGCATAAGCAAAGGGAAGACCAAACTCTATCCAGAGGTTTCATACCCTGCCAGCTGGGCTTGCAGGTGGGTTTCACCTGGATTTCCACTTCAGCATCATCAGAAGCCCGCTTCTTTCCACAGTCGTAGGCTGTTACTGTGAATTTGTAGAGACGTTCTCCACTGTACTGCAGCTTCTCTGTGTTCTCAATGTTCCCTGGTAAGCAAAACAAAGAGGTCAAGGGAGAAGAAAGACARCTTCCTCAAAGATGATCCTTCTAGAAACTGCTCTTACTTTTGATCAACTACAAAAACAACAAAAAGGAGTGCCACTCTGTAACATGCTACAGCATCCCACAAAATGGTGCTGCATTTCTGCACAAGGATAGAATAGAAACAGACGGATAGGAATGCTAGGAGAATCACAGTTCATATAGCAGACATCTGCCAACAAATGGGACAGGCAGAGAGAGAACAAGGCAGAAAGGGAGTGTGACATGGTCATGGTCAGTTCAGATTCTTACCATCGTTGTCAATCAGAAAGGGAATGTTAGGGGTCAGGATCTCATAGTAGCAGATCTGGCTGTACTGTGGCGAGCAGTCTCCATCAATGGCCTCCACACGCAAGATGCGATCATATAGTTTTCCCTCAGTCACTGCCACACGATACAACTTCTCCACAAAGACAGGAGCAAACTCATTCACATCATTTACTCGAACATGCACTGTGGCCCTGATGCAGAGAAACATAAGAATTTATTGGTTGATGAGGAACCAAACACCACCTAAACTTCCCTGCAAATCAGTGCCTCTGAAGTGCACTAGGTCTAGTTCCAGCCATCGAAGGCAAGGACAAGGAAAGGGACCTGGGTTTCAGCACRGTAGTGTTGGTCCATAGGAGTATGGACAAAGGTTTTCAAACCCAGAGAAAGAGTAAAAGGACTGAAAATATAATCCGGACCTCCTGCATATGCAGCAGCATAAGATACTACCCTTAGGCACAACTGTCAAACACTCCTCATTTCTTTTGTATTCGCTCACGTGGCTCACAGAGTCAGCAAACAGGACCATCACATTTCTCTCTGGGTATTATTAACATGTTATGAGATCAAGGCTAGAGAAAAATCCTTTTGGYTACAGCAGGAGCTCCCACAGCATTTTTCATTTCTGCTTCAGTGACAGACTGCATTTTGTAATATGCAGTACGCACCACATGGACTTACTTGTGTGATTTCTTGGTATTGGCCCCRTCAGGTCCCTCTCCACAGTCATAAGCCTGGATGGTGAATGTGTGTTCCTTATGCGCTTCACAATCCACTGGTTCCTTAGCCCGGATCAGCCCCTCACCTGTAGCTTTGTCCAAGATCACAGCTTCAAAGGGCACCCCYGCCCCGTGGATCCGGAAGCCACAGATTTCACCTGGTACCCACAGGGGGAAAGAAGAAGGGGAGAAAGGAAAGGCTTGAGGAGAGCAGTGATTTTCCTTTCCTTGCAACCCTTCTCCCTGTTTTCCTTTCGTTGTGCACCTGCATCCTTGCAGTATGTCCCTTCGCCTCCTGTATTTTCTTCCTTTGTAACTGACAGTTTCCTTTCTCCCTCACTCAGTTTGGTGCAATTTCTGGTTCCCGAGGAGTTCCTTCTACCACCTCTTGCAGCCATTTATGGTATAGATTGCCCTCTACTGGAGACTATTCCCACAGCAAGGAGACAACCAGCATCAGCAAAGACTAGAGGTTACAAGGCTCAAACTAGCTCTATTAAGGTTGTATAGTCACAGCACTGGGGGCGCATCCTGCAATCSTTATTTCTCCTCTCCCTTCCTCCTCATCTCCAGGGAGGCCAAATAGGCCATTTATTGCAGATAGACAGCCAAAGCATGCAAATCCCTGGTGTCTCATCTACCTCCACACAGGATGTGCACAGTCCTTCAAAGAATTACAGATGGGTCACCTAAATCCTAAAGTTCAGCTTTCAGGCATAACCTTTTCTTTCTCAAAGCTGAGARAGAAGGCATGAGAAAGCTCCACGCGCAGCCTAAGCAAGCACCAGGAAAACAAAAAAGTCTCAGAGCAGCATTGTCTGAATTTTCAGAGATCTGTGTTCACTGTGAAATTTGTGTTCACCTGCAAATAAAGTGTGCCCTACCAGCTTTCCTCACCACTCACAGAAACAGGACTGTGCATGTGATCTTTGTAAACAGCAGAACTGTGTCAAAAAGTAGCTGGCTCCATCCTCATTTCTCTCCCACATGGAAACAGCTCACAGGATCCTAAATCAAGGTAGAGCCAAAATTGTCTTTAGACTTCCCTGGRGAGCTCCTCCAGAATAAGGTTTGGAGGTGGTCATTCTTGAATAGACTTAGAATCTGGCACAGGGTTATATTTGACCCTGTCTCCATCTCCTCCTGCCTCCCACCCTACCCAAAGCTGTTACCCACCTACCTGCATAGCGTAGTGGAGCATCTTTGTCCAGTGCAAATAGTGGTGGATTGAGCAGGACTGTGTTATCATTCTCCATGACGATGCCCTGATACTCAGCTTCAATCCAGGGCTTGTGCTTATTTGCTGAGATGGATTTGGGGGAAGGGATGGAGCACAGGAATGTGTTAACCACAGATGACAGATTTAGTAGAGAAAGAGCAGAATATCATCTACCAGCAGGTGACAATCACCCCTTCCCACCCTCTTTTCTGACAATAAAGAAGTCTAAAAATAAGTTGGGAGGAAACAGTTATCTTTCTTTAGTTCTATCCTACCTCGTTCTTGGGAGACCTCATGAGAAATTCTGTGTTCCTTCTGGCCTCCTCATTACTATCTTGTTAGACGTGTGCAGAGGCATTTTGAGGCTCAGGAAGGCTGAAGAGATTTTTAAAAAAATCAAGAGACAGAAGTAGCCTGGTTCTGAGGTCAGATTCCAAATGCTAAATCCTTTAGCTCACTGAAGCCATAGCTAAGGAACCAGGATATATCTTCTCTTGGAGTGTCCCCAGGGGACAACTGTTCTGTGCAGCCATTAACACTCCTGCCTTGAATTCTCAGAGCTAAGGAGAGAGGGCCCAGACCCACTCCCAGTCAGTCTTCCTATACACATAACAATCTATTTTCAGAGTCTCTTGCTCCTTTCTTCCTTACTCCATGATGAGCACCATATTCCCTTGGCCCCTCCTTGCTTATCCTGTTGGCTGGAGCCCAGCCAGGTTTGGCATGGAGGCAGCAACCAGCAGGAGGCTCCAAAAAATGTCACAGGCCCAGAAATAGCAAATTAATCTTTATTACACAGGCTCTGGGAAAGGAAAAGGGAGAAATAAAGGGGAGGGGGGAAGGGAGGGAAGAGAGAAGAAAAATCATTACAAATTAACTCCCCTCCTCCCCCATGCCCACTCCCTGCCAAATGGGCCTCAGAGATTATAGTACATGGCCTAGTTACAACCCTCATTCCCAGATAATCCCCCACTCTCTCACCCCATGGAGACCAAGATTTATTACAACCAGGCAATTCTTTGAGCACAGCATGGCTCAGAGTGGGTGGAGAATAAAATACAGAGCCTTTCCCCTCAAGGGCACTACTTCCAATATGTGAATCCCTTCTCTGCAGCAAAGTACCCTACAGCACCGTACTGAGAATGGGGTTAAGTATTGACTCAAAAGGAACAGCATCCATTACAAACTCAGGCATGATTACTTCTGCAAATCAAGACCAAGAGAGGTTGCTGCAGCAGCATGGTGGGTCAGCGGGCAGGACTATAGGTCAGAACAGGGATGTACCAGCAGGACAGAGCCAGCAGAGCCAGTCTGGCATAACAAGGAAGGCTGGAGGTTTGGATTTCTCTCTCGCCATATTGAACAAGATTATAAAGCATTGCGTAGGAAACCCAGAGAAACATCCATTCTGCTCAGCACGCAGGCAGAATTCTTCCTGTGTGCAAATGCCCACGTTTCCCCCCACTCCTTTACTGCCCCTGCCAGATTCCTCTCTGTGATGGCTCTAGTCTATGCACTATGCCACTGAGGTGGGAATCCATAGCTGCAAATGCCAAAAATGCCCTGTTGCTGAGGTAACAAGCTGGTGGTAGAGGGATAAAACCTTTGCTGCATCCACTTGCAACTTGGGAATCACCAGCCTGGTTTCTTGGGAAGAGAGTTCCTGGGGATTAGAAAAATAGGCTTCTACCACCTTCAGGAAAGCTCTCAGATGACTAACATCATTTGCCACAGACAGACAGATGTTTCATAGACTGCAAACTCACAAAGGAAAGAAAAAAAAAAGAGCATAAGGGGCCTTGCCTTGCAGCTGGGCCCCTCAGCACTAAAGTAATACAAATAAATACCCCTGCCAATATCAGCATACACAGTGCTCTGTGACCTGCTGTCTGCAGCCAGAACTAGCCCTGCCTCTGCTGAAGCCAGAAAGCACCTTAAAATGTCACATTCCTTGATAACCCTCAAGCGCCTTGCATGTTTTCAGAGTCCCCTGCTCTGTCCGATTGTCTCACTGCCTCCCCTAGAACGGCTCTCTTGTGTCTGTGCCTACAGCCACAGAACTGGGAACCTACCTCTTTCTCCATCACTCTGTGTGTTCAGAGAACATCTGCATTCAGAACGTTAGAGTGGTAGCATTAGGGTTTTTTTTTATTGTTTAGTACATAAAATACAGTTTTATGTAAGCAACTTGCATAGTTAACGCATAACCATATAATAATTCCTATAGGCAGATCTCAGATGCGTGAAAGATGGATGTGGGGGGTGGGTTTTGGAAAACTGAAGGGATCTGTGGAGAAGCAACACATTATCTCTCAGCATGCTAAGGAAGGGAGGGAAAGCTAAACCCACAGAGCAAGAACTGAAACAAAAGCAAGACAAGTGGTTGAGGGAAGGGAGACGGAAGAGGGAACACTGGCAGAAAAGATGCAGAAAAGAGTGGAAAGAGACAGATGGAGTGAGTAGCTGAAGAAAGAGAGGGATAGGATGAGAGTGCCTGAAACGGCACAGAAAGCCCGAGGTGCTGGGAGCCAGCGGAGACTGAAATGTGACAGATGCAGGCGACTGACAGCGCGTGCTGCACATCGCGGTCGCGGGAGGCGGATGGATGAGCTGCCGCTGACAGCTGCCCCGCAGCCCCAGCCGCGAAGGGCGGCCGGATGGTCCCACCGGAGCGCAGTGCTGCAACCCCGGCCCCGACCGGGGACTCTGCCCGGCGCCGCCGCTCACCTTTGTTGGAGGAGCCGCCGAGCGGCAGGGCACAGAGGCAGAGGAGGGGGAGCAGGACGGAGGCGCGGGGCCGAGGGCTGCCCATGGCGGCACCGGCCGCGGCGCGCTGAGGGCAGCTGGACAGCGCCGGCCCAGCCCGGCCCACGCCCTGGCTGCGGCGGCGGCGGCGGCGGCGGCGGCGGGCGCGGGGACGGAGCTGCACCTCCGCCGGCAGCCCCACGCCCCGGCCCCGCCCCGCCACTGCAGCATGACGTCACGGGCCCGGCGGTGACAGGCGGGCGCCGGCAGCCAATGCGCGGGGCCCGCCGGCCAGGTGCTGCAGGGGGGCGGGCAGCCGAGCTGCGGGGGCGCGCCGCTGTTTTCGCCCCTCGCTGCAACCCGAGGAGGGGGCGCCTCCCCTAGCGGCGCTCGGGGCTTCGCCCTAGCAAGCTGCTGTGCGCTGCAGTGGGATGCGGAGGGCCGGAGAATGCCGGGTCGGGAGCAGCCAAAGCGTCCAGACCCCGCCGCACACGCTCCTCGAGCCACACAGCGGCAAGGCGGAGCTGCCAGCCTGCCACGGCGCCTCCTCGACGGCTTGGACGGGCTGGGCCGCGGGGAGCAGGGCTCAGAGCACTGCTCCGAGGAAGCTCGCAGCCACTAGCGTCACGGAGCGAGGAGGGGACAGGGCCTTGCTTGCTGCTTGGCAGTCAGGAGTTTGACAAAAACCGCCTCCGAGGAGGCGACCTGCTGCCCTCACGTCCTGCAGAGCTGAGGCGGGGACGGCGAGAGTAGAGRCAGTACAGGCCTTTCCTGCGCCTGCCGGCGCGGGGACTCTTACTGCAGCAAGGAGCCCGGAGCTGGGCTGCCCCGCCGACCTCGCTAAGCGAGAGAGAGAGAGGGACCGCCCGGCTGCGGGAGCTCACCCGCACCCACCCCCATCCCTGTCCCGTCCTTGCCAGGCAGYACTCCCCGCTCTCGTCCTCTCCGTCAGGCCAGGTCCTCTGCCCCGAGATGCCTCCTAACCTCACCGGCTATTACCGCTTCGTCTCTCAAGAGAATATGGACAATTACCTGCGGGCTTTAGGTAATTCCAACCTTCCCCTCCAGCTCCTTCCTCTTTTCCATCTTTCGGTCTCCAGTCGTGGTAGCCCAAAGAATAAGGCAGGAGGAGGAAAAGATTTGGGAACCCTCTGATCCTTTTGTCTGTGACTCTCACTTTTAGCCCCGTGATACCCCCACAATGTGGTGGAGGGAAGGAGGGGTATCATGGCCAGGACTCCCCAGCTAAAGAGGTGGAGGAGCTCTGCAAGGGTGCAGCTAGAGAAGGTGCATAGGTAGCCCACAGACCTTGCACTTCCCATCTCATCCTCCAGATATCAATGTGGTCCTGCGGAAACTGGTTTGCCTCCTGAAGCCCGATAAAGAGATCATCCACACGGGAGATCACATGATCATCCGCACAATCACCTCCCTGAGAGACTATGTGATGGATTTTGACTTGGGAGTCCAGTTTGAGGAAGACCTGGGACCTGTAGATGGACGCAAGTGCCAGGTGAGAAACCCAAGCAGGRTGGTGTGTCAGGGTCCTAGGCTAGATTAGAAATTTAGGGACTTACCCAGTTTTTGATGCATGAACCAGGAGAGAGCCCAGCTTAGAGCTGGTCTTATCTTGGAGGTCCAGGAGTAAGTGATTCTATGAGCAAATATCCCACAGCAGAAGTATGTATACCAGAAGGCTAGAAAACCAGCTCTTTGGGGACACAGAGGATACTACCCTCTGTAGCAAAGCTCTGTAAAGTCAGAAACTCAGCCCACTTACCAGTACTCAGTTGCAGAGCCAAGGGGTCATTCACCCCCCACAAAAAGCATCAGTCCCTAGGAGCCACAAAAAAAAATGTCAGATCAGGGACTGCATTTTAGTATGTGTCTGAGAGGAACGGTGAATGTCAGCCCTGGAAATCAGTACTRCCAGGACCTTCTTTTCCTGGGATTATGTCTTCCCCTCTCCTCCTTTTTCAGACAACTGTCTCCTGGGAAGGTGATCAGCTGGTGTGTGAGCAGCTAGGAGAGAAGAAGAACAGGGGCTGGAGGCACTGGCTGAATGGGGACCAGCTGCATCTGGTGAGGAGGGGTCTGGTGTAGCGTGCTATATCTCAGAGAATGGGGGGATACACCATGTGGATGTGAGGGCTGTAAAGGAGCCTGTGCAGCATCCTTCCAGCTCCTCTCAGGCGCCTGCCCTGGCTCCTCAGAGGCAATGACCACTTCACACAAACATCCGCCTCCATGACCTCAAAGTTAACTCAGCTCCGCAAAGCTGATGTCTCTTCCCTGCCCCGCAGTGTAACCAGTTGGGGCTTTGGGAGGTGAGACAAGCGGAGAGGGCAGGCAGGGCTATGGGCAACGGGCAGTGGCAGCGGCGTAGCCCTGCCTTGGAGCACAGCAGCCGGGAGCCAAGTGAGGGTGGAGGTGGAGAGGAGAGACGGAAAGGATCCAGCCTAAACTCCTCTTTCATCCCCACCTTTCCCCCAGCGCATGACGGCTGAGGATGAGGTTTGTGTTCAGGTCTTTCAGAAAGTGAAGTGACTGCTTCTCTGGTCCCAGCCCCACCGTCAGCAGGAGCAGCCCAAGCTGGATCCTCACTTTCAAGAGCAGACTCCCCACGGATTAAAAAAACAGCAAGATGCAAGTGGGCTGAGACCCCTGTCACAGTGTGTTTTCTTCTACCTCGCGTCTCACTTGGCAGCAGCCCGTGCAGCTCACTAGGCTGCTGTGGGAAGGCAGCCAGGGAAGGCTGTTGCCGCTGGGCAGCAGCAGGCTGTACTGGCCCTGGGCCTCGGGACCCCTCCCCCTGGGCCTCGGGAGCCCTCCCCCCGGACGAGGCAGGAGGGCGTGGTGGAGCTTGGTGGGGCCAGGCCTGTGGGAGAGCAGGGGCGGGGAGACGGGCAGCAAGGGTAGGCCGAGGTGGGGAGGAAGATGCAACTTGAGTTGCACTGAGAATCTCTTCACAATAAGAGCTGGGCAGGAAAGGAGCAGCGCCGGAGCCACACCGCCTGCTTAGGGCAGTAGGTGCCACCACCACGGGGCTTGGCCCAGCACCTCACAGCTCCCTGTGCTGCTTCTACCCTCTCCTCTGAAGTAGCCCCCACACTCCCCAGATGAAACCCTTTCCCTGACATGCAGCTCCTCAGCTCCCTCTGGAAAGCAGAAATTGCTAGCCCAAGTCAGCAAGAATGAGGGGGCAAGAATGAGATTGCCTCTGCTTCCACAGCCACATGTACAAACCACTAACTCTTGCTTTCTGGGGACATACCATGTTTTTCTGAGGATYTTGGCCTCAAGCAGAACAGCTAGAAAGCAGAAATAGTCCCCAGAGTTAAGGATTTTCATTTAATTKTGTGCAATACAAGGACTAAGGCTATAGGAACTAACCCATGTTCACTGCACTCATGAGCATGTCCAGAAGCTGAGGAAGTCTCRGGCTCTCTTCCCAGCACTGGTGAAAGAAACCAAGACTAGTGCCTCTGCTCCCAGTACTCCTGGCTTTTCTTGTGCTGTCTCCCCACATGGCTGTCATAGCTCCCCTGGCTCACAGCTCCTCTCTACAATCAAGAAACAAAGGACAGACCCAAAGAGGGTAAGATTCCCTGAAAAGAGGCACCAGTGCCAAAGACAGAGATATTTTTCCATGAAGACATCTGAAGGGATGTAGACATACCTACAGAAAGTTATTTCTGAAGAAAACCTGAATTTGTTTCCCCCACAAAGTTTGAAGGGCTGGGTATTCAGAAATATGCGGCCACCAACATCACAAAGAGCCAAAAGCTAGTAAATATTGAAAATATGGGCTCTTTTTATGCTGAGAAAATGATTTTTTTCCTCCGGCAGCTGATCTAGCAAGTAGTATTCTCCAAAGAGCTTCTTTTCAGGGAAATGAGAAGATGAGAGCCATGAGAAGAGCCCTTCTTCAGAATGCACAAAAAGCAAAGGATGGGGAAGCTGCAGCTGTACCTGTAAGTATTGACTTCACGCTCCTGAAGGTTGTTCTGAAGACAGTACATTCTGCAACACCCTGTCCATATCAACAGTGCAAGGATGCCACTGTGTGAGACACAATCAAACTCCAAGGGCAATCATAGCCAGGCCAGCTGGCACCTGTCGTATGCATATGTCGTATGACACTTCATTTATTTGCTCCATGCCTACCTCCATGACACAGTCTGTCATCAGGACCCTTCCTAGTCCTGAAGGACTACATTACTTTCATAATGCTGTCAGGCTGTAAGAGGCAGAACTTTGGCTGACAGCAGCCAAAGCCTGGTTAAACTGCTATCCTCCTTTCAGTCCTCCATACAATAAGAGCCTTTCTGAGCTGCTTCTGATTGCCAAAATCAAGCTCATTTCACCACGTCCAGGCTGATATCCGCCAGACTGTGATCAACAAATAATCAACTAATTTCAGGGTGTGAAAAGCATTGTACCGGGGGGGGGGGGTTGTACCAGTACAAACTTTCCTTTCTGAGCCTACATCCTGGTTTGATTTTAGATGGCCATTACTTTTAGGTAGTTAACTATGCCAGAGTTCAATAGTCCACATAATTCTCATGGAAGCCTCTGAGGTGATATGATAAGTGGTTTGCTTCTGAGTTGTTGACAACCATTATATCCATGACAGCATCTTGCATTCAGGAAGCAATCCAGTTGTGCCAGAACAAATAGAACAAATTTTCCAGATAGGAAAAATGGATAGGAAACATATCCACTTGAGGTGGTCCACAGACATAATAATCATAAGAGATAGTATTCCAATCCATTCCAGAGTTTCAGTAGTAACTACCATCACTAATAACTTATTGTCTTCTCTTCTGTAGCCATGTGTAAGTATGATGCTTGGCCCACGCCTAAGCCAAATGGTGACTGTACAACCACACTGTATCGTTTCGACAAGCCCGTAGGAAGTGAGGCTGCTAGTGGAAGATTGGTGATAAGGTCTGATATTGAGAGTATGTTCTGTCATTGCTCTTGCCTGTCAGAGAGTAGCTAGTGCTGTGGAACCATMTCCCTTCAGGCATATTCCACTTTGCTTTGCTCTATGATTTAGAAGACACAGACTTCCAAGGTGCTGCTGCTGCTTGCCACACCAGRAGGAAGACCAGCTATTACAGTCCTGAGCGTTCTTTTGGAGCAGGTTACCAAGGAAGCCCCTGTCCTTCTCCACATCAGCATAAGCTGCAGGAGTGACACGATTTATCTGGAAAAGTTTTAAGCCATTGGATGGCACAAGCCTGGCTGTGTGAAGCCCAAGCCTTGAGACTAGTGGTGGAGTGTCCCAAAAAGTCAATGAAAGACCAGACAGAYGTCTGACTATTAGATAGTCAGTCCGAAGGGTTGAAGGTATAGTGCTCAGGGAAAGAAGATCAGTGTTTACAGATGAGTCTGGTCTGTGGCTCTGGTTAGGGGACTGTTCTGTAGGGCCAGTGGTGTAGCCATTGGAGATCAACAGAGGTRTTTCTCTGTCCTTCCTGGATGTGTTTTGGGGCTGGAGAATCAAGTATCCATTCCATCTTTTCCTTCACAGTAAATGAGGGAGTTCGCACATCAGATGATGATATCATGCATGTTCCTAGGCTATAGAGCAGTTTTTGTTCCCAGTCTCCTTCAGTATCTTTACTTTGCACTGTCATTGTTAAGATTGATTGTCCAGTGTCTTGTAACCCAGCTGAATCAAGGAGGCAGCAAATAGATGCTAGTTTTGGAGTTCTGTGGTGTTACATGTATTCTACCCRTAAGCAATGGAAGGAACAGACTTCCTCCCTAGGAACAAGTGACACTTCCTAGCTACCATATTTCTGTAAAGAGGATTGCACAGAGTATCTGAAGGGGGACACCACCAGTAGGAGCACTGGTGCAAGACTGAGGGCATAGATATATTGATCAAATCAGGTAGCTCTGCTGAACACRTGTAAGAGGTGAGCTGCTCCAGACAGGCACATCCCAGACTATCACGCTTTGCTTTACCGGTAAAAGCACTCTCCTAGTACCGCAGATTGTGTAGGCAGGGAAAGGAAAAAAAAAAAGGATTTGCCTTGAAAGCGCCACTAGGAACTTTCAGGAGTTCCTTCTGCATGAAGGGTTATTTGTCAAGAACACATCGGAATTATGTTTCTTTACAAATGATCCCAAAATCCTTCTGTCTATCAGTGTTTTACAAGTGAGAGAGTCCCTCTCATCAGCCTGTTGGTAACAGGTCTTCTGGAAAATAGCTTCTAGTCTTTGGCAGCTTCTTTCTGGATGTGGTCACAGASCACAAGCTTCCCTTCTGATGGGCCAGTAAGCCTGCAGGACCTGATCCTTTACAGGACAGCAGTAGCRCTACCTAAGATGTTGTTCACGCAAAGGAAATGTTCAGAAATYAGGAAGTACTAGGGTTAATATCCTCCAATTAATCCTAATTCTAACATGTGGGGCTATGCATTCTTATGACAGAGGCACTAATTATGTATTTATGTGATCTTTTTCAGACAATAACTCAAAAATGTGTGATGAACAAGTTCTCTAGCCTTCAATACACTTCCAGAAATACCCTGAGGAAATTTACTTCATTCTTTTTAATGCTATATTCATCCTATTTCAACATGTTTTCATAGATACAAACTATTTCCTATGGTTTTCATTTAAACAATTTGTTAGTTTCTCTGAAATCATCCAAAACTTCTAAAGGAAAACACTAAAATGGTGTCTTACTGGTTAACTCAAAATCTGAAAGCCGAGAAATGTTAAACTTCATGAAGTTAGTGCCACAGAATGTGATAATACAGACTTGGGCACTGTGATGATAAAAGCCAGACATGTGTTTGTAAGTTGCTGTGTCTTTTTGCTTTCCTATTAAATAGCAAAGGCATTATCTGTCTTTTTTTATCCTAAAAATGCTTCAGACAATTGTACAACACCAATGAGAAGAGTCTTTGAGAAAGGATTCATTCTGACAGTGTTTTTAATTCTATAATTTTGTACGGTTTTATTARTATCTATGTACCTCAAATGTCGGAGGTTTGAAGTTCTTGCTTTCTCTGAAGYTTCCCATTCATATCTCAAAGACTGTGAAGTGCTCTTCAGCAAAGCAGCATGGAGAAAGACTTGACTTCTTTGACAGTTTGATTTTTTTAAGTTCACATGGAACAATATGTTAACACTAAAATTTATGAATTTCTTCCTATACCASAAAACTGCCAAGAAATGAGGGAGTCTTTGTAGGAGGACGTCTTTAGGAGCAAACAAACTCAAAGCAGTTGTTGGAATGCAAGTAAAATAGTAGTGAGAGATCTCTAGTAATCATTTTTCTGCCTTCTTGCCTTCTTCTGTAGAAGAGATGGATCACATCTGCCTTGCTAGGATATAACAGCCCACCAAAGCATTCCCCTGAATCTGTTTCCAAGGTCAATGTCAATATCGGAATTCCAGCAATTCAGCAGCAGAGGGCAGCAGTCACCGGGCTAAAAAGTTCTATTCTTGTGCCAGACACTTTGTAATGTGACTTGCTCTTCCCTCCCTCTGCCTCTCCCCCAGCTATCTGAAGGGGCCAAGGGCTTCCAGCTGGTCACAGCTCTGGAGCTGCGGCTGGGAAAGCAGGAAGGAAAGGGAGAGGTGCATGGGCAACGTGGACGAGCACATGGACATGTGAGTGTGGCCAGTTTTTTGGGGTGGAGAGGCACAATGGCATCTTTCTGGGGAGGGAACTGGAGAATTAGACCCTTCTAGTAAGAGGAAGGAGTCAAAAAGGCCAAACTCATGCCCTACTTTCCCTCCATTAAACCTCTGCCAGTAGACAGAGTTAAGGGAGAAGGATCTTCCTRGCTGATCTTCTCATGGTATGTGAACAGTGAGTGTTTTGGAGGAAAGCTAATAGTCCCATTTCCCAGAAGGAAAGAGGAGGCAGAATGAGAAAAAATGAGGCCTTGCATGGATCCTCTTCCCCTAGAAGAGGCCTAGCTTTTTGCAGGAGAGAGAATCAGGCATGACTGGGCAGAGGCTTGCACTGGAGGCACTGCAGGATTGCTCCCCAGAAAACTGAGCTTGCGGTCTTCAGACCCTAACCAAATGAACTGGGCAAAGATCCTAGAGTAGCAATGAACAGAAATGACCTCCTGGCCCAAAGTCAAAAGGAACTAAACTGATAATTCTGCCTTCATGCTGTTCTTGCCCCRTTCCCAATGGACCCACCCCATGACCAGTGGGAACAAGCAGCCATTGCTCAGGGAATTCACCCATGTTTCTTCAAACTGCTTCCTGGTTTGATGCATCTCCTTGACTGGATCACAGTGCCTTGCTGGTACCTGGGTTTTGCTGATGTTGCRATTTCAGCAGTCTTCTTTGTTCATGAGTGACACAAGCCAGAAGCTGGACCTACAATCAGGCCTGCCATGTTTGGATTCCACTAGACAGTGCACTTGTGAAGTCTCCTCTGGTTTTGGATGACCTAGTTCTGCATTATGTTATAATTTACTTGCCATGTTCACAGGTACCTTCTTTTTTTTCTGGCATCCTCCCTCTTTTTTGGAGTGATCAGTTCCAGCCCAGTCCCAAGAAAGCTCTTTGGGGAGATTAGATCCCCTAATTTTCCCAGGCCATACCCCAACAACAACATCAGCAACTGGGATATCCTCGTTCCAAAAGGCTTTGTGGTGAAGCTGACCTTCAGACATTTTGACCTGGAGCCATCCGAGTCTTGCTTCTATGACTATGTTAAGGTACGGGCAATAGATACCTGGGCCAATGAGTAGATGGAGATGGGAATCTAGTGACCACCACATACAATTACTTTTCACTAGCTCCTGGTCTCCTCTGACTTTTCCCTCAGAGGAAAGGGAAGGTGTTAAAGATGGTAATGGGTGGAACAAGTATTGGCAACTCATGTCTGATTAATAGTGATGCATGGAGCAGTCTGAAGCTCATGAAGCTACAGTGATTTCCCCTTTATCTTGGCAGATCACAGCAGACAAGAAGAACCTAGGCCGATACTGTGGCCAGCTTGGGTCAACCACAGGCAATCACCCTGGAATAAGGGAGTTTGTATCTAAGGGGAACAGGATGCATCTGGCATTTCACTCTGATTTCTCCAATGAAGATCATGGCACAGTCATTCCCTACAAGGGCTTCCTGGCCTATTACCAAGCTGTGGGTTAGTAGGGGATACCCTCAACATAAAGACRGGAGCCCATGTGACTCCAAACAAATTTTCTTCTTGTCAAGCAAATAAAGAGAAGCCTTGAGCGGGATGTGGATCTCTATGTACTTTCAGTGTACAGTAGATAGATTTATCTCTTTCCTCGCCTTATCCCTGTATCTCTTGTCTTTTCAGATATAGATGAGTGTGCCTCTAACAATGCTGCTGGGGAAGATGAGAGGCCTGTGTGCCAGCATTTCTGCCACAACTATGTGTCTGGCTACTTCTGTTCTTGCCGGCCTGGCTATCAGCTTCAGAGTGATCTGCACTCTTGCAAAGGTAAATTGAAAGCCTGAATAAATTGAAAGATTGTAAATTGAAAGATTGTAAATTGAAAGATTGGATAAACTGAGGAGAGTTCTGGGATGGGAGCTCTTCAGTAAGGGTGGGAGACTTCCAGACTGGAAGGGATGATTTTGAGAGTGATTGACAGGGTAACAGAAGACATAGCCACCTGTTGTGACCTCTACTCTCTTCCTCTCCACTAGTGGAGTGCAGCAGTGAGTTGTTCACAGAGGCATCTGGGTACCTGAGCAGCCCTGAGTACCCCCAGCCCTATCCTGAGGACCTCCAGTGCAACTACAGCATCCGTCTGGAGAAAGGCTTGTCTATCATTCTCAAGTTCTTGGAACCCTTTGAGATTGATGACCACCAGCAAGTCCACTGTCCTTATGACCAGCTCAAGGTACCAGAACTCCAGATTAGCAAACTCTGCTTCCAGCCCTGTTGGCAGCCCTGGACAGGGATTGTGCAAACACCACCACTGGGACAAGAAATCTGGGATCAGTAAAAGGAGAGTGCTTCAGCATGAAGGACYGAGCTGTTACCTTGTCCTGCCTTCAGCACTCTTAATTACCGTTGTTCTGAGGTCAGAGGCCCTGGGTCACAGGACTCAATATCCCAAAATAGGCCAAAAATGTCCTCCTYCTTCCAATTTCATCTCCCTTTGCTCTAATCTGAGGATTCAATGGGTTAATAAGTCTGATTCCTATGATAAAGGAGAAGCAGAGCTTGTTCTGATCCCTTTGTTCTGATCTGATAGTGCAGATACCAGCAAAGATGGATCAGTCATCCAGCCCTGTCCACCATGATAGACAYTGTAGCAAACTCAGTCTGGACAGATACGGGAATACTGGAGCAGAGAGGTATACAAGTATCTTTCTTTCTCTGATCTGTGTTTTCATTGCCAGATCCAAGCACAAGGGAAAGAGATTGGTGAATTCTGTGGCAAGGCATCACCTGGCAGCATTGAAACCAACAGCAATGAGGTGGATATACTCTTCCTCACTGATGAGTCAGGGTTCAGCCGTGGCTGGAAGATCCACTACACCTCAGAGAGTACGAATTTTCTTTCCCAGAGGCTATTGTAGTCTACCTATGCCATTTGTTAATATTCACTCACTTCATCCCACTCTCTAACAGAAATCCGGTGCCCACAGCCTGTGCCAGGGGATCAGTTTACCATCATCAGAGACCTGCAGCCTGTGTATCAATTTCAGGACTATTTCATTGTCAGCTGCAAGACTGGATATAACCTGATGAAGGTGAGATCCGTTATCCTCTCCTTCAGCTACATTCTAGCTTCTCTTCAGTTTCTGTAAGACTTTCACATTTCAGAAAAGCTTTTTTTGRAGAGTTCACTCTGGCAGCCTCTTTCAGTATCTGTTTTTCCTTACTTCTGTAGGCTTTCTTCCAGTATCCATTTCTTTCCTAGCCCCCTCCTTTATGCATCCCGTCTCACACAGGAGCAAGCGCTGGTWGAAGACAAAAGAACAAAGATCCCAGGAAATACCAGGGAGCAATAATTTCTCTTTGGAAGGTTATGAAATCACATGAGAAGCAAAAAATGTTACTTGCCTCCCTTGCCATCCTATTCCCAGGACTGGATAGAGCTGCAGTCTTGTCACATTTTGAGGTTTGCTGGCTACTGCTGCCTTGACCTACTATGAAAAATTTGTAGCCTATGGCAAACATAGAATGGAGGGAAGGCAGCAAGGGGTGAGGCCAGGATATGGAAAGGGCAGCAGAGGGGAAACTGAATGGCAATGGAATGAATGATGGGCAGATAATATTTTGACGTGGGGAAGGGAATGTCAGGTTGTATATAGCCAGTGATGATGCTTTTCTCTCCCATGCAGGGCAACCAGAAGCTGCGGTCTTTCACTGCTGTCTGCCAGGCTGATGGAACATGGCATCAATCAATGCCTCGCTGTGAGAGTGAGTGAACTGAGAACTAGGAATATGTCTCCTGTCTTGGATTATCCCTCCAAGAACAGGTGGAGATTTCATCCTCTATGACTCAATTTGCCTGACTGGAAGGATCCGTGTAGTTCATCTCCTCCAACTGCCCGCTGTTGACCTGTGTTACATGTGTAAACTCCAGTAAAATCTTAAATGCTTTTCTTCCCTTACAAAAATACTTAGAATATCACTAAAGTATTGATACAATATTGTAACATCTAAAGGCAAAATATATGCAGTCTGGAATCAGTTTTGGAACTATCCCTCTCCACCAGCTGTACTAGCTGGTCCTCTCCATCATTCACATAATGGCCACCATCTAAGTTCAGCCTGTATCTACAGTCAATAAGTCTGTCTTTGATTCATCTCCTTGTTCTTTTTTCCTTTTTTGTAGTTGTTAACTGTGGCAACCCTACAGAACTGGCCAATGGAGCATTTCGTTATATTAACAAACCGGCAAGCAACAGCTACCAGTCGGTGATCACATATCAGTGCAATGCGCCATACTACCACATTGTCACCAGAAAAGGAGGTGGTGAGTCTTAATCTCACACAGATATTGAACTCTATGCATGAAAAGCCCTCTCAGATCTCYAGACGGAATCACCTCTATCTCCATTCCTCAGGCCTGAGGATCTTGCTTTCCTCAGCAAAGGCTCTCCGGTGTTTTCATGGCTCTGCAGTGCAGATCCAGAGGCCTGTTGCCTCAGCCTATTCCCACACTGCTTAGTTCCCAGAATCCTTCATGCTCCTTTTCCAGGTACACCTTAAACATTTATGGAGGGTYTTATTCTTGCATCTGTAGTCATGATTCTTTTCTGATGGATTTCACTCTTTCATTGAAATATGGGGCATAGTATCCTGGATTCACCAAAATTCTGAAACCTGAGGAGCTGATCRCACAAACCTAAGATAGTACAGATGCATTAAATCAACTCACACTCCACTCCAGTGTAATGTTCTTCACCCTATTTAGAATTTTGTCCAGCACTAGAGACATCTGGGGGCTAATTATACACATAGATTAAATCTATTTTTATGTAGCAGATCAGATATTTAAGGGAACATTCAAAACCATTMATTTGCCTTCTGTTTGCACCTGAGCTTTGATTTGATGGTACCAGAACTTGGTTTACAACAACAGCATAAAGAGTTCCTGATTTCCTTGCCCTGGCTACTCATTTAGCCTCCACCCAGAAAAAAGGTAGGATTTTAACCTGAATCAATTCCTCGATATGAGTGCCAGCACAGACAATTGTGCAGCATACCTAAGAGAGGTAACACTCTGTGCGGCCAGGAACAAGCAGCTGAGGATAATAATAATCAACAACAAGTAAGTATCGAGTGTGCAAAACTCTGATTGAGAGGTGATTGTGATTTAGTCAATGTTCAAAGCAAACAGCAAACACTTTATTGAGAGCTTTTAATAAAGTGTAAGATAAATTGTATGGAAACTATTTTTAGTCCCTAGCATTTGATATACTAACAAACTTTCTAAGAAGAGCAATAACGTTAGAGGTATTGGCATATGTGTTGAGAAGTGACATACACATTAGCTGAGCTGTAATATAGCTTCAGAAATTTATACTGAACACGTCTGGCAGCTGCTTCATCTTATTCCTGTTTCTGGAACTAGCTTGGAACCAAGTTGTCCTGTTCTCTGCAAACTGCAGAGATGAGAGAGTTGAATCTAAGTTCCCTATTTCTTCTCTCCATTCTTTGARCTAAATAAGGTCAAACAGTGCTCTGTGAGCATGTGGACTGAAGTTAGACTTYTCTCAGCTTTCTCCTTAGGCTTTTCTTCCATAGAAGCAGTGCCTGAACTTTACCATTCTTCACCTGGAACTGAGATGCTTAGAGATGAACATGCTATCCCAAAGGGAACATCTCAGACTGTACTGCAAAGGGTTTTTCCTGGGAAAGGGTGCCTTTATGATGGAAGGGCTGAGTGCAGTATGTGGGATAYCCTGGAAAGAGGTACCCTTTCTTTCTTCCCACTCCACATCTGCAGGCCTGGTTCTCATTCACTTCGTGTCTCATCTTCCAGAAAGATTCACCTGCTCTCCTGAGGGAACTTGGGTGGATCAAGATGGCCAGGGGAAGATTCCTATCTGTTTGCCAGGTCAGTAAAAAGCTCTAATTTTGTCTGATGCTTAGCAATCCATGCTGGAAGTTACCATATAGCAAAGAGGACATGCAGGGAGGAAGGTGAAGAAATAATATTTTTAATAATGACACTGAAGGAGGACAGGGAAATCCATCCAGGAAGATAAAAACAACATCAAGTTGTTTAAAAGCAAAGAGATGCTGTAGGAAGGAGAGAGACCAGCCAGTGTAACAGAGGGTGTGACAATCTCCTTGCTTCTCTTTGCAGTGTGTGGAAAGCCAGTCAAACCTGTTACTGAAGTCCAGCGGATCTTGGGCGGCAGGTCAGCAAAGAATGGCAACTTCCCTTGGCAGGCTCTGACTGGCATACATGGACGTGGAGGTGGTGCACTCCTAGGCAATCGGTGGATCTTGACCGCGGCCCATACTATCTTCCCCAAAGGTGCAGGACTGAGCAATAAAAGCCTGGACGAAGTAGCAGAGAAGGCTAACATTTTCCTTGGCCACACTCAGGTAGAAGAGCTCCACAAGATGGGTAACCACCCTGTACACAGGATCTTTATCCATCCAGATTACAACCCTGAAGATGAGTACAACTTCAATGGAGACATTGCACTGCTGGAGYTGAAATACCCAGTAACCCTGGGCCCTACCATTCTGCCCATCTGTCTTCCAGATGCTACCAACACAACGTTCTACTTGGATGGGCATGTGGGCTACGTAAGTGGCTTTGGTGTTGAAAAAAATTTTATTTCAAATCATTTGAAGTATGTAAACCTGCCAGCAGTTGCTCGGGAGAGGTGTCAGAGATGGCTAAATAGTTTGAACAGAGAGATACCTATGGTTTTCTCTGAGAACATGTTCTGTGCTGGCTCCCTCATAGACAAAAAGGATACCTGCCAGGGGGACAGCGGGAGTGTCTTCACAGTTCTAGATACAGAGAGTGGTCGCTGGGTGGCTACAGGTATTGTYTCTTGGGGTATTGGCTGTGCCCAAGGTTATGGTTTCTATACCAAGGTCCTCAACTACTTGGACTGGATCAAAGGGATAATAAGGGAGGACAGGCTCTGAATGCTGCTGTCCTTGCAGCCGAAGAATCCCTGATAGCGTAGGTTCCCAGACCCAGCAAGTCCTGTCTGACGCTCATGATGATGTCACAAAGGCTTTTCGGGCACACGGAGCGTGTTGGCCTCATCGTGAAGGCTTCTGGAGGCCACCGCATTGTTTGATTAATTCTTGGTGGCATCATCAAAACTCGCCAAAGCTGCTGTCCCATTGGCTGAAGCCTTTGGGGACATTCTAATTATTTCAGATGCAATCTTACTATAGGATGTAGCGTTACCACTATCGGCAAATTTCGTTACATCCAAGATGCTATTGTCTGAAGTACTGATATCATAAGGCTACTGCAGTCTACTTCGCTGTGGCATGGGAAGCCTGCAGCACAGCAGACCTTCTTGAAGGATGTAGTACTTTGCGCTGAGTACAGTCTGCATATGCCTGTTGGCATCAGTGAGATTCTATCAATATTAAAATCATTGCTATAGTGAGCAGATGTGTTACATTTTTGTTTCTGTTTTTAATAACTACTTAATATTCCCCACCACCAAAAGCAACTTACAGACTGCACCTCTATAGAGATTGCTTTACCTACTACTAAAGTGTTTCCTGGTCTGTAATGGCCATATGGCACTTGCTCAGTGGTCACAAAATTACCACTGGAAAGATTAACCACTCTGAAACTCTATATGGTTTCAAAGGGTGTGGGGGGCAGGTGGGTAAGAGGGGAGCAAAAATAAATTGTCTGTGTGAAGCCACTTCTAAAAAAATATGGAAGAGATCTTCCTCAAAGACCAGGTGGAAAGTCTGGAGAAAGGAAGACTTTCTCTAACTGGAGATCAGGTTAAGGAATACTTAAACAAACCGGACATACATAAGTCCATGGCCCCTGACAGGATACACACCGGAGTGCTGAGGAAGCTGGAGGATGTCATTGCTAGGCCACTCTCAATCATATTTGAAAGATTGTGGTGATCAGGAGAGGAACCTGAGGACTGGAAGAAAGCAAATACCACCCCAATCTTCCAAAAGGGTAAGAAGGAAGACCCAGGGAACTACAGACTGGTCAGCCTCACCTCGATCCCTGGAGGGAAGRTGATAGAGCAAGTAATCCTAGATACCCTTTCCAAGCACATGAAGGACAAGAAAGTGATCAGGAGTAGTCAGCCTGATTTTACAAAGGGGAAATCATGCTTCACCAACTCGATAGCTTTCTCTGGTGGAATTAGTGGCTGGGTAGATGAGGGGAGAACAGTGGATGTTGTCTATCTTGACTTTTGAAACTGTCTCATATAACGTACTCATAGACAAGCTAATGAAGTACAGGCCAGATGAGCAGACAGTGAGTGAATTGAGAACTAGCTGAATGGCAGAGCTCAGAGGGTTGTGGTCAGTGGCACAAAGTCTAGTTGGAAGCCTGGAGCTAGCAGTGTCCCCTAGGGGTCAATGCTGGGTTCAATCCAGTTCAACTTATTCCTCAATGACCTGAATGAAGGCACAGAATGCACCCTCAGCAAGTTTGCTGATGATACAAAACCTGAAGGAGTGRCTGATACACTAGAAGGCTGTGCTGCCATTCAGAGGGACTTTGACAGGCATAGCAGCAAGGAACCTCATGAAGGTCAACAAAGGGAAATGTAGAGTCCTGCACCTAGGGAGGAATAACCCCATGTACCAGAACAGACTGGGGACTGACAGATTGGGGACTGACTGCTGGAAGGCAGCTCAACAGAGAAGGACCTGGGAGCCCTGGTGGACAGCAAGCTGTATGTGAGCCAGCAACGTGACCTTGTGGCCAAGAAGGTCAATGGTATCCTGCACTGCATTAGGACTAGCATTGCCAACAGGTTGAGGGAGGTGATCCTTCCCTTCTACTCAGCCCTGGTGAGGCCACACCTGGAGAACTGTGTCCAGTTCTGGGCTCCACAGTACAAGAGGCATATGCAGCTACTGGAGCACATCCCATGATGGGCCACTAAGATGATTAAGCAACTGGAGCATAGAATCATAGAATCATAGAATTGGTAAGGTTGGAAGGGACATCTGGAGATCATCTAGTCCAACCCTCCTGCTCAAGCAGGGTTGCCTAGAGCATGGTAGACAGGGTTGCATCCAGGAAGGCTTTGAATATCTCCAGAGAAGGAGACTCCACAACCTCTCTAGGCAACCTGTTCCACTGCTCTGTCACTCTCACTGTGAAGAAATTCCCCCTCGTGTTCAGGCGGAACTTCCTGTGGTTCAATTTTTGCCCGTTGCCTCTTGTYTTGTCGCATGGGACAACTGAAAAGAATTTAGCCGCATCCACTTAACACCCTCCCTTCAGATACTTACAGACAKTGATAAGATCCCCCCTCAGTCTTCTCTTCCCCAGGGTAAACAGGCCCAACTCTCTCAACCTTTCCTCATAGGGCAGGTGCTCTAGCCCTCTGGTCATCTTCGTAGCCCTGTACTGGACTCTCTTCAGTAGCTACATGTCTCTCTTGTACTGGTGAGCCCAGAATTGGACACAGTACTCGAGATGAGGCCTCACCAGGGGTGAGTAGAGGGGCAGGATCACCTCCCTTGACCTGCTGGCAACACTCTTCCGAATGCACCCCAGGATATCATTGGCCTTCTTGGCCACAAGGGCACATTGCTGGCTCATGGTCAACTTGTCATCCACCAGCACTCCCAGGTCCTTCTCTGCAGAGCTGCTCTCCAGAAGGTCAGCCCCCAGGTTGTACTGGTGCATAGGGTTATTTCTCCTTAGGTGCAGGACTCTGTACTTGCCCTTGCTGAACCTCATGAGGTTCCTCTCCACCCACCTCTCCCGCCTGTCCAGATCTCTCTGAATGGCAGCACAGCCCTCAGGTGTATCAGCCACTCCTCCCAGTTTGGTATCATCAGCAAACTTGCTGAGGAGGCACTCTGTCCCTTTGTCCAGGTCACTTACGATGAAGAAATTGAACAGGATGGGACCCACTACTGAGCCCTGGAGGACGCCACTAGCCACAGGCCTCAAAGTAGACTGCACGCCTGCATGCCACTGAGGACAACCCTCAGAGTTCTGCCTTTCAGCCAGTTCTCAATCCACCTCACTGTCCACTCATCTAACACACTTCCTGAGCTTATCTAGGAGCATGTTATGGGAGACAGTGTCAAAAGCCTTGCTGAAGTCAAGGTACACGTTTACTGCTCTCCTCTTCATCTACCCAGCATCTGTCATATGAGTAAAGTCTGAGAGACCTGGGGGGTGTTTAGCCTTAGAGAAAGAAGAGATGAGAAAGCTTGAGGGTGGGAGGGTCTTATCAGTGTGTAGGAGAGTGTAAGGAAGATGGAGCTATCTCAGTGGTGCCCAATGACAGGATGAGAGGCAATGGGCACAAACTGAAACATAGGAAGTTCCATCTGAACATGAGGAAGAACTTCTTGACTGTGAGGCTGGCTGAGCACTGGAACAGGTTGCCCAGAGAGGTTATGGAGTCTCCATCCTTGGAGATATTCAAAACCTAACTGGACATGGTCCTAGGCAAAGTGCTATAAGTGACCAGGCGTGAGCAGGCAGGGTGGGCTAGATCATCTCCAGAGATTCTCAACCATTCTGTAATTCTGTGAAAAAAACATTCAATAACCACTAGGTCACAGTTCCTCAGGAATGTAACATATAGTTACTAGCCCAACAACAAAATGACAGTTTGCATGTCATACATGCTTAGGAATTGAAGGTCCTTGAGCTGAGTGCAGAAATGTATATGAAGTGTCCCAAGCACTGCACTGACCCTCCTCACCATTTTATAGACTAACAAAAAAATTTAGGCTGGAAGAACCTCTGATGACAGCAGGACTAAGTTCAAAGGTTAAGGACCTTGCCTAGGCAAGCTCTGAAGACCTCCAAGGATGGAGATTACCCAGCCTACTGGGGCACCCGTTCCAGTGCTGAAACACCCCCAGAGAGAAGAAAATACTTATGTCCAATTAGAAATTCCCTTACTGCAATCTGTGCCTGTTGTCTCTTGTCCTTCTGCTGTTCACCTTTTCAAAGAATCTGGCTCTGTCTTCTCTCTAAGTCTCCTTTAGGGAGTTGAAGACAGCAGTAAGATCTCCCTTTAAATTTCTCCTTTTCAAGCTGAACAAACGCACCTCCCTCAGCCTTTCTTTATATACATCAGTCCCTGACCATCTTAGTGGAAAAATATCTATGAGAAATTCAGGACCTGAAGAAGCATTCTGGAGCAGAAGACACCCCTACAGCATGTCAAGTAATCTTCTCCCATAATACTGCCTTCCCTAATTCAAGCAACCTTTATTTCTTATCTAACACATCAAAGTCTGAAAAATACCTACCTGAAGTAGGTATCCTGAAAAATCTACCTGAGGGTAGGTGAATATAGGAATTTTGAAGATATTTCTTCTGCTTGGCTTGGTGCAGAAGTATGAAATCCTTACTGCCGATAATGGTTGGTCACTGAGATGCAACCAGCTCAGAAGAACTTCAAAACATACTCCTAGGTAGAGAGGTTAGGTACCACAACTTACACCTTAACAAAAGCCTTGGAGCTGGCAGCACGGTGGGTTGTTACAGGATTGCTTGATTAGGGAGTCTCAGTGAGAACTAGCTCTAATCTGAGAAAAAAGGCAATTTGCACATGATAAGCAGATTTGGACATTCTTTAATGCTGTTAGATATTCTGAATCATACAAGAAATACAGAAGCCAGGCTCTGAACATACCCTGGGAATCAACAGTTATTCTCTCTTGTTTTCATTAATATGTCTCTGTCAGGTGGAGCATGACTATGTTTTATCTAAGTGAGAAAAGACGGGATAGAAAAAATGAGAGAAAACAGAAGGGGCCTCTTTATTTAGAATAGTATCTTCTGCTGCTGCTGCTAAGAGTGGAGGAAGAAAGAGAAATTTTATTCCCAAACATAAGGACAAAGGGAGAGAACAATACATATTCCTAACTCTCCACTCAGCACAGAGACAATGACCTCGTTGGGTTGTTATACACAAAAAGTGAACAGATCGTAGTCAGCCTTCCTAACTTAGTATGAGACTCTCACATTTAGGAAGAGTGACAGTGCTTAAGGTATAAAGAGCTAATCCTGCCTTGTTTTTGGGTCCTCATGCTTGCTCATTGTCTCTTTAATCCAATCCAAATAACGCACTACTTTGGTGTAAAGACCAAAGGTACCACATCTTGGTCCCCAGGAGATCAGCCCAGCCACATAGTACCGGCTATCATCAAGGGGATCTTGGATGGCATAAGCTCCACCACTATCCCCCTTGCAGCTGTCCTTGCCACCACCAGCACAGATCATATTGTCAGTGAATCGGTAAGCACTGGAATCAGCAGAGCCCTCTGGTTTAACAGAACGACACTCATCCATGTCCACCACAGGAATTTGGGCCTTCCAAAGATAAATAGGCAGTCTTCCTCTCTCTCTCTGGCCCCAGCCAGCAATATAGCCCAGAGTCCCTTCTTGCAGCTCATATTCAGGTGATTTACCAGGGAGACAGAGGGGTGAGATATTTGGGCCCATCTTCACAGGTTCACTCAGCTTCAGTAGTGCAATGTCATTATCAAAATCAGTCCTACTTTCTGCAGGCTGCTTCTTCCAAGCAGGATGGATAAATGAAGTCTCTGCAGTCAGCCTTTTGGCCTCCCGGATTAAAGATTCTCCACCAACATTGATTACACCAGCATACATGGTGGGCTTGTCATATCCCTCCAGCACATGAGCTGCAGTCATCACCCATCTCTCAGAGATGAGCACCCCACCTCCTCTTGGGTATTCAAAATAGACTTGCCAGGGAAAGTTGCCCTTTTCTGCACGGGTTCCTCCAAAAATTTTTGCTGTCTCCCGGATGGGTGTACTGGGCACCCCGCAGACTAGGAAGAAAAGAAAAAAGAAAGAACCAGATGTTAGCACTTACAAGTCGGAAATTCTTTGGTGCTTCTAAAAAGCCATAGTGCCCTCCTTTCTGTCTCCTGTAAACCTTTTTTAGCTCTGAGTAATTTATATTCTGTGTCCCAGGGTTTGCAGCTAATGTTTACAGAAAAATTCAAGAAAACTTAAGCAAAAATACAGTCAACATTCAATATAGGCTAAAAATACCCACTTTCAAATCTTGTTCTGGAAAGAAAACAGAACATTCACAACAGCTGTCACCCAACCAGCACTGAGTATTTCAAACTCACAGTTTCATCATATTCTGCTTAGCATGTCTGCTTTGCTGGATATGTCTTGTAGGCAAAAGGATTGTGTTTGAAAGAACATTTGCTTAAGTTCTTAGAAATCGGACACTAGATAGTTAGGTTTTAGCTTTGATAGCTAAAACCACATCTATCTGAACTCCAGATCATTTCAAGTTAAGTGTTCTTGTTTCTATTTATTTGTCATTGATTTTTTTTTCCTCCTCATTCTTTCAGTGTGTGGAATCTTAAGCAGTGAGTCAATGAAGATTTTATCTGTGAGTCTCACAAATGCAGAGATGCTGTATGATCTTTGAGTAAGAACTCATAAGGTTTTGCAAAATAAGAACATAAGGGCAAAAATTAGGCCAATCATTCTGACATAACAAGGAAATTGATTTCTTTTCACAATGCTTCATTTGCATTGAACCCCTGGTCATGTAGGTCAGAGATAAAAGAATTACAGCTACTTAAATGAAATAGTCTTTGTTAAATAATTTCGTGGAACAATAAAAAGATTTATGCTGGAAGCCATCCCTATCTGCCTTTCCCCCTGCCTTCCTAACTGCAAAGCTAGATCAGATTGCTCAGGGCCTTGTCCAGGTGACTTCGGAGCATCTGCAAGCCTCAGCCTCCCTGTTCACCTGTTTCAATGCTCTGAGGGAGCATATAGTCAGAATTTTCTTTGTTGTAGCTTGTGCCTATTGCCTTTTGTCCTTTGGCTGCCTCCCTCTGAGAAAAGTCTGGCTTTATGTTTTTTATAATCTCCTTTAAGGTAGTAAATTCCCATGGCTTCATCTTTCTATTTGCTTTCTAATGGTTTTGTGCACTGGTGTAGCCCAAGTCACTGGCTGGGTTGGCCTTTAAGAGATCTGAATCATTCTCAGCTGGGCCTTGTACTGTAAAATGCCAGTGAGGATTTGGGAGGTTGGTGTACTGAACAGKTATGGTGTATCATTAGCCCTAGGGATGCTGCCTCCTAAGAGTGCAGTGGTAATCTAAACAGCCTGCAAAATATATAAGATTTAAAGTGCTTTGTATCAGATGGAAATTAAGATTCAGCCATAACTATTTGCTATCAGGAGCAGGAGTAGTACCCATCTACTTCCCTTCTCAGTGTCCCTTAAGTACATACAGCAAAAAGGTGATTAAAAGGTTCTGAACAGCAACATTCCTTGAATTGTCAGACCCAGTAAGTATAGCTGAATACTGAACAACAGATGCTCCTTAAGAGCTGAGGCTATGACTTCCGGTGAGAGTGGAGAAAGTTCTTTCCCTATAGTACTGCACCAGTAGTGCCCAGTGGACAGCTGAACCTAGGAGCAGTTTGAAGAGAAGCTACAGCTCCCAGTGTAGCCTGGGAAGGACTGAAGAAGGAAAGGTCCAGTATGGCATTGTTGGATATCTCTTTTGATCTGTCAGTTTTTTTTTGCTACCGCCAAAGCAAACAGAGATTCAAAGCTCTGAAAAACTTGAGAAGGTTGGGAAACTGGTGCAGAAGCACACACCGACACTTGAAGAGGTCCTGTTATGTCAGACATCCTACTGAGTCGCCTACCTTTCCTACTAGTTTCTTTCTGCTTTCTCCACTGATCTTTCTTAGGAGCTCACAGCTTTCAGAAATATCCTGTCCAATACGATTCAAACTACATAGATGGAATCAACCGTTATTTCAAGCCTAACAATTTAAAAACAGAGAAATGAAAGAAGTAGTGGTCTTCACACACCACAAGCATATATACACAGTTTCTAGTAGTACCTGGGACACATTTTGGTAGCTCTGTTCCCATCTCTTCACTGACCCATAGTCCATTGGCTGAGCACTGATATACCGCTTGGAAAACACAAGAAAAAAAAAAGAGTTTCATAAAGATATGCTCAAGATCAAGAGAGATAAGTAGCTACTGTATAAGTTGATGTATTGACCTTCTCACATCCAAAGCAAGCACCTCTTGGTAAACATTACTAAGATCCCCCTAGAAGTCTGTTACTCCACTAGGGTATTTCTACCCCTATTTTGGAGGGATGTCATCTAATATGTCTCATAAGTCCTTTACTTCTTCACCAGAAACGTGTGCCAGATGTGACAAAAATCTCTGTGATTCATACACCTGGGAACTAGAGAGAGGGCTTACTAATATATTTAAGATCAACAGCCCAAGTACGTTATGGACTTTATGACAATGCATTAAACAAAAATGTAACACAAAACTACTGGCTGCAACCCCATATCAACAGGAGCCTTTTCCCAGGCTTAACCTGTAGGGACATGATCTCAGTTCCAGGATGATGCCAGTACCTTTTTTTRGGTTTTTGATTAAAGGAACGTATTTGTGTAGCACAGGCAATGCCTACCTTCGCCTTTGTTTTTTAGAGTATAGTAAGGTGCATCACAGATATAGCGGGAAATGGCTTTATACAGAGGCTCATGAAGTTCAGAGATGTATATGACTTGGCCATTGTCAATAGGCGTAGGTTCACCACAGTTCACAGCTGTAGAGAAGAAACAGAAATGATCAAAAATGATCAAAGGAACATCCCCACCCATCTGCCTGTTTTTTTCTTGTAGAATGGGGAACCATTCAGCTCCTCTGGTCCCTGYGTGGTCATCAGTGCTTGCTTTTTCTGTCCCTTCAGTGTGCTCACATCCCAATCCTCACCTTCCTCCTAGTCTAGAGCATAAAGACTCCATTCCTGACTGCTTCCCTCCATACAGGGATGGGTCACTTACGAACACAGCGGAAGTGAGAGTTGCTCCATTCACCATTGTCCTGACAGCTGGAGTGAAAGGTCATCAGGCTGTCCCGTTCCTGGGGAAAAGAACACATGGCCTGTGTCAGTCACTGTCAGTGAAACATTTCTGAAATAGGCACTCCAGTGGAGGGTCCTCAAAGTTATTGGAAGAAGCTCCCACTTATTACAGTTGTGGTGAAAACTCTGAGTCCCACAGGTGCTTGGAACATCTGGAAGGAAATAGGATCAGGATGCTGCTGAGAGTGTGTGTGCTTTTGTATGTAACTTACCCTCACAATTTCATAGCCTTCCACACAGGTCACCTTCACATTGTCCTTGAAGATATACTTGTCCTTCTTTGGGTCAAGAACAGAGTTGGGGATGACGCTCTTGGGACAGGTTATGGCTTTGGAGAGAAAGGAGGATATTGGTGATTAACTGGTTTGAGATTTACTCTCCTTCCAACTCCCCAACTTCTTTCTCCCCAGTCATTATTTTCATCAGTCAACAGGCATCCTCTGTTTCGCCAATAGCCATTTAGCTGTGTACAGCAAACCTAGTAACTGTGAACATGTTAACATCTTGTTGCATCATGAATCTGACCTCCTGGGACAAACCCTCTCCCTGACTCAGCAGCCAATAAAATGCTTTCCCAAGTGTTTACTCACAATCCGCATGGTAGCGTATTTTCCAGCCTTTGCGCTGTACTTTGTGGTCTGTTTGGAAGATTATGTCAAGAATGTTGTTCCTAGTTTTGATTTCTGGAGGACCTGGGAATTTGCTGCCACAGTAGGGACCAAAACGCTTTTCTCCAGAGACAAACTGGGAAAAAAACAAGAAGAAATGAGAAATACTGATTGGAATCAATAGAAAGAGAGCAATTCCCATGAACTTTAAAAGGCAATATAGTTGAAATTATGGTTAAGAAATCAGAGAATCTGCTTGATATGAGAGGATTGAGGGAGACCCAGAGCACCCTGACTCCCCTCCCTAAGTCCCACACATACTGTTAAACTGTCGTGGCAGCGCCCTTTCGAATCAGCTGGTTCCACGTCGAAGTCCCCACTGTGTATGGTCAATGCCACAAAGTAGCCTGGCCTCAGAACCACTCGGTACTCACACTGCGAGTTCTCTGGGTACTGATTGGGATAGTTGGGGCTGGTGATCTCTCCTGATGGCTCAGTGAAGAGATTCCCACTGCAGTTCACTAGGATTGAGGAAGGAATACAGGTAGGACTCAGAAAGGAACTCATTAATGTGTGAAGTAGATAAACATCCCCTCTTCCACTACATCTCCAGTCGCCCCTGTCATCTGGATTAACCACGTCACAATATGACATCTTTCATTCAAACTGAAACCAGGGGCAACTTGCCAGGGTCCTTAACTCCTAGTGGCCTGAGCAACGGCACCTCTGGCCCATCCCTTGGAAGATGACTTCCTGGAGTCCTCAGTATTAGGGGACAGCTTCAGCACATCTTTAATTTTGCTTTCTGGCTTAATATCTCCTAGTGTCATCTCATTATCCCCTCATCTTTTCTCTTACCGTCTATCTGTGATTTGGGCCTCTCTTTCTCATGCTCAGGTCCTCATATTATACCCCTTTCAATATGCTCCATTTGTGACTTTGCCRCTTTCTGATTCAAGCCAAGCAGCCCCTTGGCCATTTGGGGATCTTCTTTGAAGCACTTTGTTTTTTCAGGGACTAAAAGATTCACAGCTAGAAGTGTCTCCTAGATGTGCTAGGAAGGGTCTCCATCACAATCTTCAGAGAAGGTTATTTAATARTTTCTTAATTTTCTTGACACAAAAAATAAGAACGTGTTAATGGAAATTCCCAAAGTCAGGATCTACTGTCAGTTCAGATTTTGCACTGGGATGTTGCTCTTTCCAAGATACATTATCTGTCACTACAGGTTCAAAGGGTTGATAGAAAAGGTCTTCCAAGTACAGTATCCCTCTCAGYCTAAATTAGCTCTTGCCATTGACCACAACGTGTGTAGGTCTCTTACCTCCACATGTTTTCTTATCCTCATAAAGGAAATAATCTGGTGGACAGCTACAGAAGTAACCACCAATATAGTTATTGCAGTAATGACTGCAAGGTTCCTCCACAAAATCAGTGCACTCATCCAAGTCTGCAAGTGTGAAAAGAAAAAGTGAGTGAGCCAAAAAGTGGAGAGGGTTTTGAGGGCAGAATAAAGATAAGAAAGTGAAGTAAACACTAGCAGACATCAAGGAAAAGAGATCTTTATAGCAGCATTTAAACTGGTAATACTGGAGAGCAGTCCTGCCTGCTGGGATCTCTTTTAAATAAGGTATTCTTGTAAGAAAATCCCTCCTTTAGCTTTCCTCACACTCTTAGTCCCAGACACCACAGAAATTCAGAAGAGGCTGTTCTAGCCTTACCCACTGCAACATAGTAGGCTGCAAAACCAGTGAAATGTTCCTCATTGGAAAAATCAGACTGGAAGGTCATAGTCAGCATGTTATAAGGGACATAAAATTCCTCCACAATCGGGGAACCAGGGACACGAGGTTTCTTTCGTCCACAGAGCAGGCCTTCAACATGGACACCAGATAGGATCTGCAGAAAGATGCAGAGAAAGGTCTTATTTCACTACTGGAATATGTGTAATGACCAATATTTGATTCCTTCAGGTTAAAAGTGGCCAACCAGTGACTTCAAAGTTGCATGCATTTCTCAAGATATTCGGATAGATCTTCCAGGGCATAGCTATGTCACATAGCTAGCAGGAGGGGCCATTCTCATACCAAAACTGCTATGTGATCCACAAAGCTAATCAAGGGTGGCAGACAGCCAGCAGGGACTCCTGAGACCCTACAGCTGAATGGAGCCTCTGGAGAACGAGTCTCTCGACATTTGCAAGATGCTTGAGGACTGTTCCCTCTTAATGACATCCAAGCTCTGAAATATGTCTTAATTTTTTCAGATACAAATTAATCCAGAAAGTTCTCTGTTAACATTCTTTCCTGAGGCCCATTTGTATAAAAAATTAACACTGCAGTTAAGGCTGTGAAACAGAACCCTGATGGTCTGCAGTCTATCATCAGTTTGTTGCAAAAAGAAACGTTATTACAGCTCTTACTACAACTCATCCATCTTACAGACCCACCTTGGTCTTTCCTCAATGTCTTCTTTTGGTGCTGCACCTGATCTTACTGCCCCTTTTCACACATAGCCATTGCAGGATAGGCTAGTCTTGTTTCTTTCTCTTTACATAGAGATGTTTGATCTTTAGTGCTTTGTAAGACAACATGATACAGAGCTATTGGGGCTCTAAGTTTTAAGAACAGCACAGCTCAGGACAACAGATCACTGCACTTCATCTCAGCACCCACTTGACTTCAATTGTTTTTAACTCTCATAATTTCCAATCAATTTCTGATTGCATTAAATTGTCTATGTCTACTTACAGATTAACTCTAACAGAAAAATTTCAGAGACAGAAAATCAATGCCCTTTCTAAGAAAATGGCCCTTTTATACATGATTCACTGGTTAATAATATGCGTGGCAATAGGAATACATTAGTGATGGTGAAGAAGGCTCTTCCTCTGGATATAACATAAACATGCGGACACAAGCATAGATGGGACACTCAGTTGGCAGACAACGTTCATATGGTTATGAAGCAAAATTCAAACCATTTTCATCACTATTAGTGCAGATACACTCAATCACTTGGGCTTCTTGGGGCTCAGAACAGGAAGCATGTATCTCTTCTTCCAGCCCAAAGCTTTGCTGTTCTGCCCTCTACCTCATCTTCTTATCTTTTTCTCACATGAGGATGGATGGGGGACAGTACCTTCACAAAGTCATATTCGCAGTTCTGCGATGGTTCAAGATCCAGATGTGTGAAATAAAGGTGAATGCCATATCCTGGGGGGACCTGGATTTCCCAAGACTCCTGCACATCATTGGGATACACCTGAGGATAATTAGGGGACAGGATCTCACCGTACATGGAGGCTGCGTCAGCCCAGACAGGAAGACAGAAGAAGATAAGGCACCTGAGAAGAGGAAAGAAAATAACATTGTGGAGATCTGCTCTGCCTGCATATGAACTGCGTAGAGTAGGGGAAAGTCTGGTGTTTGGCTGTATGTAATATGTAGCATGGCCTCCAGCCTCTGGAGTTTGATGCTCAATGTTGTGGCTGTATGGGGCTGGTCTTTCTCCTGTAACCCTTCACAAGAAGGGATGCAATCTCAGTCCTGCTGTCTGGTCTACTCTCCAGCCCTCTAAAAGCTGGGAATGCTGCAGGAGCTGAACAGGGGAGTCTTAACACCTGACTGATAAAACAAAATAATTAACAAACCAGAAYTTCCCTTGGAGATTCAATAACTTACCACATCTGGATAAAGCTGATCTTCCTTTCTGAAAGCTATCAGGAACTGGACTTTGGAGTTACAGTCTGGGACAAAAACAGTGTGACTCGTTAATGTTGTCTGTGCAGCTGTGTGTCTGGTAGGCAGGTCAAAGATCTTAATACCCCAATTTGTGGGGAATATGCCAATGATTTGCCTCAAAAGCAAGTTTTATATCATCATTTCTTCCTGCATACAGCAATCCCAAGCATCAAGAAGAGATGCTGGGCTCAGCACTGACAAAATGGGGAGATGACCTCTATCATGTCACTAAAACCCCTCTTCTCCCCTTATACCCATCAGTGTCCCCAAACACCACGCTGATGCATTCCCATTCATAGCAATTTAAGACAGCACCCTCCCTGCCAAGATACCCAATTCACTCCCTCCAGCACCCCAAAAAATATATTAGGACCCTGGGGTTGGGGAAATGCATGTCCTGCCCCATCTAGCTGTCACACACAGAGTAATGCTCACAAATGTTTGCCTTGCCCATTTCTAATGTTTGAATATTTACCTTCTCTCCCTAGTTTGTGTCTGGTTTTCTTCTCCCTTTCCTTCTCTCTTTTTCTTTTTTGTTCGTGTTCACACCCCCTAAACATACCCGGGCTTGAGATCTAGGRAAGACTGCTCTAACTCGCAATATCGCAGCACCCCCTATCTGTGGGATGTAGCTTTCCAGCCTTCCCGTTCAGAAGAGATACTTCTACTTACCAGCATTCGACAGAAAGGGGAATTTCCAGAACCAGTTGCACAATTCTGTTGGCTCAGGTTGCATGGGGGAGTACACAGAACTGGTCTATATTAGGGATTTTCGGGAAATCAGATGACTTTGGGGAAAAGGGAGGAGAACAGATCTTTTGGCTGCTTCCCCTCTTTCTCTCTTTCCCCTCCCCTTCAAAAGTTAGGAGCAAAGTTCAAAAGGTGTTGAAAAACAAAGTACACATGACAACTAGTCTAATTCTTTCTCATGGAAAAATGTTCGATCATTCAGAGACCACTTTGCTGGAATGCAGCTGGATGGGTGCTGAAGCTGCTACCATTGTTACTAATCTTACATTTCAGAGATCTTTTTCTGGAAAAAAAGAAAAGAAAGTGGCCAATTCAATGTTGTGCCTATCTAAGGTTACCAACAAGAGGACAACTTAGAGGGGGGCTTTTTGTTGTTGTTTTTTTTTTTTTTTTTTTTTTTTTTTTTTTTTTTTTTGTTTTTTTTTTTTTTTTGTTTTTTTTTTTTTTTTTGTTACATGGACTTGCCTATAAATAAGAATTTGACTAAGAACTCATAATCTTCTATAATTAGTTATCAAGTGAACTTTAGGTAAGAGCATTGTTCATCAGACTTAGCTCTGGCCCAAATTAGATCTGCGATCCTCAAAGAAAGGAGTTTCAAGATGTGTACCAGGTATGACCCTTAATCCAGTCAGTGCCCCCAAGACAAGACCAAAATACTCCAGTACAAGCAAAAAGACCCATCAGTAATACTTCAGAAAACCCTCCTGCTCCTCTCAAACCAGCTACACTGGGACTGGAATATAAATGAAGATGTAAAACTCCACTGGCACCTCTGCCCTTTACAATCAACACAACATGTTCCACAGCTTGTTCTGGCTAGGAAAAGTGATTCAAGTTTCAACTGGCCATAGGCAAAGTGTGTTAGCAAAGCTCAGCTGAAAGACTCCTTTATATTGTCAAGGCAGAGAAACACCTACAGATGAATCATAAATGACTTCATTGTAGTCAGGATAAAGGTTTCTACTTGAAGAATATACCTTATCTGTTTTCTTTGTCAAACTGAGAATGGGTAGAGAAAGAAAAAAAGTGTGCCATCTCACACTCTCTGATGCTTCTTGGGAGCATGGTGTGATATTTCTAACTGATATTTTGAAAGCAAAGAAAATAGATTGATGAAAGATATAGGACAGATCATGGGGAGGTATCTCCTCTGAACTGGGCAAAGTAATGACTCTGCCAGTGACTTTTCAAGTTGCAATCCCATTTTGTGCACGGCAGGAGTAAAATRAGTGGGTGCTGATATACTGTGCATGTCATTTCATCACAATTGAATTGTTTATTTCCATATCAGCTTGACTTAACTGGCCCGTATCAGTAGTAAATTAGTATGTGTGTGAATATTAATGTCTTTAGAAGACATCTACCTATTAATTAAGAAAAAGAAATGCTGAAGTTGGTTAAATAAAAAGGTAGCTGCATTTCATCTAGGCATATATTTGTGTAATGCTAATTATTTATGCAAAAGATCAATCATATTGATGTATATATTTACATCAGGTAAACATACAGTATTTGTTTGCATCTGCCTACATCCATATTGTTTTAATGATTAATAAGACGAAACAGTTAAGTAAGAGATTTTACACTTCACTAAAAGTATGTACAGGAAATATTAAAATAATAACTTAAAGGAGGCAAAATCATGCAATTAAGGTTAATAAATGATATAATTAAGGCTGCCAATGCAATATAATTCTGATGTGAGGCACATGCATTCTGTTAAATTCCTTAATTACATGACCACATATTACTTTTCCCAAAGTGCCCCTGCTTCCTTCATTGCACAAGACAAACCTTTTCTTAAGATGAGTCAGAACAGTGTAGCTGTAACCTTTCTGCCAGCTGTTATGAAGAGCAGTAATGTTCAGGTTTTCATAAAATTACCATCTAAAGCAGATTTGACTGGCTTGACTTCCCCCAGGAAGCTGAGGGGAGGGGGAGAAAAGCTTTTCCTGAGTCCTAAAGAAAAGCCTTATCCTTTGGAAACATGGAGTCAATGCATATAGAAAAGGGAACAATTATTAAAAGAGGAAACAATATTAACTAGGTGAAATCCACCAGCAGGGAATCGGGGATACTTAAGCAGCAAGTAAAACATCTGCTCCACCAAGACCTTGGCAGTAATTTGTCTGTTTCCCTTTCTTCCAACAGGATGATTCAGGGGGTTCCTCTCACACCTCACTTCCCTGCCTTGCTGTTGTGAATGAGGCCTGTTTTTCTGTCTGTGGTTAGTTTTAGAGCACAGGTAACCACGAGAAAAGCCCGTCTGTGGACTGTAATCCTTGCTGTAACTTCAAATGCATATGAGTTTTAAGCGGAGACAATGGCTCCACAGACAATGCACCATTCTCCTACAAAATATAAGCCTTACAGCACTGTTTCCATGCAAGGCCTTTACCTACGGATGGTGGGCTCTGACTCACAAATGGATGTATCTCATCTTGAGATAATTTAGTTGATTCCACCACTGCATGTCTTCCCAGCCCCATCATCACAGATTTCCATCCTTATTGCATGCATGGCTTCACTAGTCAGGAACCACCAGGGACACGTTAGAGTTTGATATCTTAGGGTAAAATGTTTCTAATTGTTTTGATTTGTCTTAAAAAAAACACAAGGCTGAAAGCTGTGGTGGCTGAGCAGCAGCTGTGAAAGGAAATGAGACATTTCTGCAGCAGGACCAGTAACTTCCTAGAGACAGTTTGGAAATGTGGAAATGAAAAAACATCAAAGCTTTCTCAAGATAAACTAACTTCATTTGCCAGTCAGAGCAGAGCTGCCATATAGTACATATTAAGTGCAGTTTTGTGACTTCTACAATGGTGCAAATAGGATAATGTTCYCCAGGCTGTTTCTCAAAATCTGAAGTTAACCAAAACCAACAAAAATGTTGGCAGTGATATAGATGTTAACATTGAAACCGACATCTGCTTGTTCCACCAATTCTTCGAGTTACTGAGAGATGGCAGCAGAGATCTGTTCCCTCTGTTTCCCGGGACAAAACACTTCTAGCTTGAAGGAGGCTGGTGACTCCTTCTCAGTTCTTACAGGAAGGTGGAAACTGTGCCGGGAGGTGAGCATTTTCACAGGAGCACGGAGAGACTCCCATGGTTTGAGTAGATTGCTGTGTTGAGGACCTGGATTGTACTGCTGTCTCCACCACTGAGATAAAATAATGCAATACTTAGCAAGTTCTTCAAYTGTTATGTGTTCTCTTTTCTAGGTAGTTAGCTAAGAGCTTGGAGTTTGATTTGTAGACATGTTAAACAGTTACGGCTGCAAAATGGAACTCAAGGGGAGTGTTGCTACAAACATACATAATGCTGAGCTCCCTTAAAAATTATCTACTGGATGTCTCAGAATGCATTCCCCAAATTAATGAATGCTTCATATGTTGATCCATTTGTGTCCACTTCTCTCCATTATAAATTTGGGATACTAAAAGCRTAATATTGGGGGATAGGAGGTGGAGTCAGTAATGTCTGAAAAACACTCTGGCATCACATTTATTTGTACCATAATTTCCATAATGAAATGATGAATTTTTTTTCAAGCATAAAATTCCTTCCCCATCTCAAATGTCCACTAAGTCCTACTTGTCCTATTCCTCTCCTATCTCATTTCTTTATCCTTACTAGATCCAAGTACTTCTACTTATGCGTCTAATGAAAATTCTTTTTTATGTCTACCCCAGCTTGTTTTCTCAAGAAGTCACCTTTCCCTCTCCGTACTCCATTTCTTTTTGTTGTTGTTGTTGTTGTTTCTTCCTCTGCACTCTCCATGTTCTTTCCTTGTCTTACCGGCTTGCCATTGCAGACTTCAGTTGGATTTAATTCTATCTTGACTCTTGCTTTTCCAGTATCTTCCTTCCTGTCCATTTTCAATCCTAAATTCTAAMCCCCCCCCTCCAGCTAGTCACCTTGGCCCTCAGTTACCTATAATTGGAACTTCTCACAATGACTGGTATCTGAAACAAGATAAGCTCCTATGACTGCCAGGAAGAAGAGGCACTGGAAAGACAGGTTACAGAGATTCCTGTTTCAGATCCTCATCTCAGAGGAAATGGTACTAGAAGGAAAGTCCTACAGGAGCTCTTGAACTATCTGGGGTCACGTGCTGCTTGAACAACTTGAATATGCTCAATTAACTGAAGTTTGAAGAGGCTTTAGCATTTCATTTGGAAAGTTCAAATTTATCAAAGTTACAAGCAATTGAATATAGAATCTTGCAAAGGAAACAAAAAGAATCTTAGGAGCAGACACTGCTACTGAAACTCTTCTGTGACAACAGTAAATTACAGAATGAAAAGTCTAAATGTTCATATGCACTTTATTTTGCTATACATGTGGCTAACTGACCACAAGTTCTATTTACACACTACAATATATTTTTGTTTATTTTACAAACAGCAGACATTTCAAATAAGTTACTCCGTGAGCAAAAGGAGTGTTTCATGGGTTTGTTCCCTAAGCTATTCAAGAACATAGATGAACTATACCAGGACTTTATCCAGTCCAGCATACAGTCTCTAACTCTTCCTTTTGCTGCCATCTTAGGTCAGAGCTGAGGATGAAGCGCTGAGAACAGGAGTTCATGAGGATACCAGATGAAAGAGACTGGGTTTTTTTGCTGGCTACAAATGTGGCCTCCAAAATCAGAGGGAGGCAGAAACTGAAGGGGTCTACTTCTGCCAGAAGACAGGAGTTCTACTTAGGCAAGAGATGTACCTATGTATGCAGAAATCTAAAAGCAATGCTGTAAATAGTAGTGGCAAGCCAAAAAGAATACAAGTGATACGAGGAGAGGTTATTCTGCCATTTTCTGGTGATCTAAAGTTTAAGAGACTTATTGAGCCAGAAATTGTATCTGTTTCTTACTATTTAACTGCCCTCAATGATCTTTCTTACATGAATTTTCTCATCACTTTTTCTTTAATGAAATTACAAGAATGTTCTCTTGTCAGAAAACAGCAAAGTCCAGTAGGATAGATTTTAAGAGCTTGTAATCCCAGAAGAAGTGCCAAATCTGTGGGTTAATTTAATTTTATCAGATTGAATCACGAAGATTGAATCTGAAGTGGATTCCCTCAGTGACAGTGTCTACAGGCCTTTTTTTCCAATCTTGCTCTCCATTTTCATGAAGTATGTTTGAACATGGTACCTTTGAGATGTTCATTTCTTGTCAAATCTGACTAGGAAAAGTACTGACAGCCAATATGCTCACAGAGGCCTCATTTACTTAGGAAACCAAATTTAAAAACATAAATATGGAATTAAGCACAGAAGTGATAGATTGGTATTCAATTAGGTTTTGAACTTTGCAAAAAGCTTGGTTAACTGTGACCAATTAAGGTGAACAAATATGATGTTCTGTATATTCTGTAAACTCTAACCTGAGGGACTCAGATACCTCGGAGGGTTTTTAAAACCCTACTTCTGCAAAATGACCATCTTGGTCTGCCACCCTGCAGCTTTCCTTTTCTAAGCATGCCTTCAAAGGACTTCTGGAGGTCAAGGTCAAGATTGAAATCTCCTTTTAGCAGCTTGGGACCATTGCCTCTTGTTTCACTGTGCACCTCTGAGAGGAATCTAGCTCAGCCTTCTTTTGCAGCCACTCACTTTGTTTTCTATCCAAGGTGCAAGACATTGCATTTTTTTAACCTTGTGAGGTTTCTGTCAGACCATTCCTTCATTCCTTCCATTCCTTATGATTCCACTTTCTGCACGTTCTCAATCTTCTGCTGGACTATTGTACTAGGAAAATTACTTTTTTCCAAGACTACTTCCTCTTTCTCCTCCACTTCTCTACCTTTGCCACTATTCAAACCCTGGGCAGGAAACGGAAGACATGAGAAAAAAACACATCAGTAAAATTGATGCTTGTTAAGGCCTATGTCCAGCACATGATCACAGCCCCAAAACACATAACAACCTCATTGTCAGAACTACACCTAAGATGGAAGAATCCTATGCACTACTACAGGCTGGAAAACAACTGACTAAATAGCAGCTCTGCAGTAAAGAACCTAAGAATTCTGGCTTACTGCAAGTTGTACATTAGCCAGCAATGCACCCTTGCATCACTGAAAGCTAACTACACATTGGGCTACACAAACAGGAGCCAATAGGTTGAGAGAAGTGATTATTTCCTTCTGTACAGCACTGATAGTTTTTATTTGGTGCACACTGTCTATTAGGGGTTCATCAGCAGAAAAAAAAATGTGAACAAACTGGAAAGAGTCCAGTGGAGGACCACTAAAGAGGTCAGAGAGCCGGAGCATGATGTGCATGGTTAGGCAGAGGATTCTGGGTTTGTTTAGCCTGGAAAAAGGCTAGAAGGAATCTAATAGCAGCAAATCTCCCTGATTTTTAACCTAGTTTCCTAAGTAAATGCAGCCTTTTGTGATTGTCAGTCTTCCTCCCAACCAGATTAACAAGGAGTGGCATCTAATAGCTGCTGCTGCCGAAATGGTGGTTATAGAGAGAATGGAGCCAGAGTCTTAGAGCAGCATGGCAGGACAGGAGGCAATGGGCATCACTTTGTGCCTATTACAAGGGCACTACAGCACTGSTACGGATGACTGAAGAGGCTGGGAAATCTCCACCCTTGGAGAGGTTCAGAACTTGCCTGAACAAGGCCCTGAGCAATCTAATCTAGCTTTGGAGTCAGCCCAGATGAGCAGGAGTTGGACTAGAGACCGCCAAAGGTCTCACCTCATCAAAACTTTCTGTGAGTCTATGATTGCCTGTCTATGGGCAACCTTCCCCACCTGAATGACCTAGCAGCAAAATAACAACATAGATAAGGGGTAAGGGATCACATTGACTGCAGCTCAACACCAGAAGCTTTTGCTGGGGAGGTGAACTTAAAGAAAGAAATGCACATACGGATGTCCACATGAAGGCAATCACCTAGGAGAAAATCCACCAAAGGATGTAATGGCTGTAGAAAAGACTATGTAAATAGACCCACCCAGTGACTACAAAGATCTGGGTGCCCAGCATACAGGGCAATGGATAGTTCTTGTCATAACACCTGGTATGTGCTGGGAGAGAAGTGAGCTCCTCAGGGCCACAGGAGCCAAGCAGCAACACTTTGGCCTCAAGGAGTCACCCGGGTTGCCCGACCCGCCCCGCTGCCGCAGGTACGCTGAGCTGGCGGTGGTCAGGAGGCTCCCGAACACGTCTTGCCTACGCATGAGGCGCTCGCCGCTAACGGAACCCAGTCCCGCGCGCACGACCGTTGCTTTCGCACCACCTTCTCCGCTCGCCTCGTGCCCGCGAGTAACCCCTGCCCCGCCCCCTCCTCCTACCCCTCCCCTGCCCGGGTCTCTCCTGTCCCGCCACAGCCAATGGTGAGGCGGGCTCCGCCTCGCGGTCCCGGCCCCGCCCCCTCCGGGCCGGCTGAGCCCAGCCCACAGAAGCGCTTTCTCCAATCATTGGCTAAAAGGGACACCCGCGGCACCGCCCACTCTCGGGGTAACCTTTGCCTTAGTGAGCGCAAGGCCCTGCCCCGCTGCCATAAACTGACCAATAGAAGGCGCGCAGGGGGCGCGGTCGGCCTGGCGCAGCCAATGGGCGCGCAAGGGGACCAGAGCGGTGCGGGGGCCGCGGTGGTTGGTGCCGTTGCCGGGTTCGAGGAGCAGCCGGCCGGCGGGGCGGCCGGGGGAGAAGATGGCGGTGGCGGGGTCCGGCTGGGGCCTGGCCCGGGTGGCGGAGGCCCTGGGCTCGTCTGAGCAGGCGCTGCGCCTCATCATGTCCATCCTGATGGGTAAGGGAGGGTAGAGGGCGTAGCGGTCAGGGGTGAAAGGTCTGGCGCCCCGGGCAGGGCTCCCCAGCCCGGGCCGGCGCTCGCCGCGCCGTTCCGGGGGAGTGGGCTAGGGCAGGCAGGTGCCGGCGCGGGGCCTGGGACGGGCAGCGGCCGCGCCGTGCCCGCGCGAAGCCGCACCTGTTTCCGCGCCGCCGGGCCGAGCCGGGCCACGTGTGCGCGCGGGGAGCCGGCGGGAYGAGCGCTGCCGCGCGCCGCCCGAGGGCATGTGCTGGGGGCGTCGCGGGTGCTGGAGGCCGGGGGATGGGTCCACCTGCCCTGTCAGGCCCCCGTGCCGCGGGGCCAGGGAGCGAGTCCAAGGAGGGTCTCGCAACAGACTTCGATTTGGAAACCCGGGGCGGCACATCGGTTCTGCCCGTGGAGGAGGGGGAAACGCTGCAGTGGGCTAGAGGGATAACCTGCTGCGAAGCTGCACAGAAGAACCTGTGGCTTTCCCCGCAGGAAGAATAGGATGCAGTATTTGCAGGTCGCGTTTGAAAGGTGTATATAAACCCTGCATCTTGGACTGAGGAGGGAAGCCGTGGCTTTGAGACCTATAGATCTAGTCACTGTGCTTCCCCAGTATATGCTTTCTGCATGCTGTGAAATGAAGTCTGTGTTTTGGGGACTGTGTGGGACATAACAACTTTGTTTACAGTTCTTCTGATGTCTTTTGTGAAGTGCCAGGTACTGCATTTGTGCATGTGAGCATATGTGCTTGGAGGTATATACAGTTAGGAATCTCCATAACCTCTCTGAGATGTGGCCCTGTCCAACTGTAGGGAGATCTCTGCCAAGAGACATTATTAGTGTCTGCAGTAATAACAGAGCTATGTAGGAGTGGCATATCATCACAAGGACTGCCAGGTAGGGTGGGTAAAGCACACTAGCTGAGTGGTGGCTAGAAGTACTGGGATGTTACCCTGTGCGCCACCTGAGGTGAAATTAGTGTTGCAAAATACATCATTCCTATGCATATCCAACCATGAGATAAAGTCACACATGAAACTGCTGAGGCACTGGAGTTGTGATGTAGGCTAATAATTGTGGGGGTTTTAGAGTTCCTAAAACATTAATTCAAATGTATGATCAAGCTGTTTGTAAAAATCTCCAATGTCCATGAAACTGATTTTTGAAAACTTCTGATGCTATAGTCACTTAGCAGAAAGAAAATTCAGGCTTCTCTCTGAAAATAAGAATACGTGTGAAGGGGTTCAGCTGCTGCTATATGCTCTGCCTATAATAAAGTTGCCTTGGCCAACTAAAAGCATGATTTTTAAATTAAAAGATGGAAGGAAAGTTGGTCACTTTGTATCCTTGGTCTAGACCAGACTTATTTTTGTTTGGCTTAATCCACTAGGCATAAGTTCAAAATGAATTGGAACATTCATCACTTACATGGTAGATATAGGGGATTGAACTGATTGTCATTTTGGACTTAATTTGGATATTAGTTAAACCAAACATATTTCATAAAAACGAAGTAATGTGAAACATGTACAAGACATGCACATAAGGCAGCATGCCTTAATCTAACAGCTCCCCACAGCAGAACTGGGAAAGTCCTGCCTTCTCTGACATCTGTTTCTGGTATTCTAATCATGAGCTTATTCAATTTACTTGCCTGGCAGAAATCTAAACCAGAAAAAGCAGATAGTTTACTCGTGGGTTAGTCAACTGAACCCAGCAAGGGACTAGTATAACAAGAACTGGTGCAGAAAAGAGGTTAGAAAGTACGTGGGAAGGCAGACGCTTATTATAGAGTGTCAGGAACATTTGCAGAACGCACCTTGGACATGTTCTCAGAGTTCCTTTTTACTTTTGTAAACAGTAAGCTGTAATATGACATTAGAAGGCCCTGTGTGCTGCCTGATGTCCTATGGGGGAGCATAATCACTTACTACTTCAAAATGAACAGCAGATAATTACCACTTAAATGATAAGAAGAGATGCCTAATTCAGGCAGTTCTGACACAAGTCTGACACTCTTGGGTATCGTTACAAACACTCCATATACAGTGCTGACATCAAGCGACTGAGATGGCATATTCTCCCTTGCTGATACAGACCACTGTAGCTGGRGACTGGGACAGTAGCCTGGTACTCTTGCAGGGCATGTAGATYTAACATATTCAGGCAGAGCAGGTTGGCTCCAGGTTTCATGGTTAATAGCTAGGTAGGAAAGCATTATACTATTACATAAAAGGGAGTGACAACCACCACTCTAGAGCAACATGAGAGGAGGACAAGAAGAGTTGCCTAACTTGTCACTGGCATTAAAATAAATGCTTATTTAATTGCAACTTAGCTTACAATCCTTCCAGTGTGACTGAGAGCCCTTACCTACGCCTGTTGGTAATGCAGCTTGAGCTGATGATCACTTCATAGGATGGAAAAAGGTATGAATGAAAGACAGAAATTGCTAGAAGCCGGAAATCATACTAGGACAGGCAGGGTGCTTCTCCATTACTTCCTCAATTGCACATGTTTGCAAAGATCTGCATAGAAAGTTATTTCTATTGGCTGTATCTAATACTGTTGAGTTATTTCAGAGGAAGATAATGATGATGAAGTAGCATAGGGTGTTCCAAAGCTGAATTAAAAGGTTGGTGCTTGTTCTTCCCTCTGTGGTACAGTTCACCATCTGCACTATGCAGTTTTTCTGCTAAAACTGTTTGCAGGGCCCCACTGTTCGGTAGATCACCAAAAGCTGTTAAAAATAGCTCTCTAAAAAGGGGAAGAATGGTAGAGGACTTTGGACTTGTATTAATTTCTGCAGAAAGCTGGATTGTCATTGAAAAAAATAGTCTGAGTGAAATCTCTTGTCATGATCTTAGTCATGATCTGAAATAACCAAAAAAAGTTTAAGATGAGGCAGAACAAGAGAAAGAGAAGCAACAAAGTACAGAAATCAGAGTAGTCGTAAACAGTAGCACGTTTTCTTGGTGAATAGGTGAAGACTATTATGAAGAAAATTAGGAGGATTTTATTCACAGCTTTGTATTTAAATCAAAGGGACACCTTTTGTACATTGTGTAATTTTGAAGCAGAGAATACAATTAGAATGAAGGCCATTACTCAGATCGTTTATGCAAATTTTCACCATATAAGAGGTCTGAAGTTTACTTTTAATCTTGTACAATCTTTGAAGCAATTGGGCTGTAATTAGGCAATGTTATCAATAGCAGTAACACTTAAAGCATGAATCTGGATCCTTTCATTTTAAAACTCTAGTTAAAACTAGATACTAGTGTGTCTAGTTTATTAATGTCTGTCAATCATATGAAACTATCTTTTGAGATATTTACTCTGCCTTATATTCTTCAGTATTATTTTCAAGGCCTAGTGTTCCCTGAGGAGAAAATACATCTCTAGGTCAGCATGGAAGACTACAATGGTCTTGACTCTCTACCTACAGAGTTACTTTTTAGTTGTTGGAGTAAGGAGCTCAGCTGTCATAGCTCCTTGGAGGAAAAAGTGAGGGAGACCTTTCAGCTATGGTTTCTGAGTTGCTGCTCTCTTTCCTCTGGAAAGAGGCAGGTTTCTTTCCTGCTGTCACCATTCAAGGTATAAGCCAGGATACAGAAGGCCCTGCAGCATTGTACATCTAGGTCTAAGGTTGATCTTACTCCCTGTCAAAACTGTAAAAGAAAGAATGATCCCAAAGAATTACAGGTGTTTATCAGGCCATGCTATTATAGAGTGACTTGCAAGCTACGGGATGTGTTCTCCTGCAGAATGGTGGGGGCAACATATTGTTTACAGCCCTGAGCCAGAACTGACCCAGTTGCTCTGCCCAGACCTGGCCAGGAAGAGCACCTGGAAAGTGTTCCCTAATGTACATACATAACAGTGACCTGCAGAATTAACACTGTGCCTACTGAATAGGTGCCATATCCAGCTGCCTTGTTTGCACATGGGTTTTATCCCTTCCTCTTCTGCTCCCCACCAATGTTTGACATCCTTTACTTCTTGCTCTCTGCATCTTTAAGATTTTTGCTCAGTAAAATTCACCCAGTGATCACCCCATACGTGATCACTTGTCCCAGAACAACATCCCAGTTGGCCAGCCAAGGAAGAACCTTACCAAAGGTAAGGCAGACAACTAGTTTCGATTGATTAGAGATAGAAGAAGAAAGGGTAAGAGTCAACATTTGTCCCGCCACAGCTGTTAAAATCAGTCCACTAGGAGAGCAGTCTTTTCTGTGCTGCCTCTTTTTTCAACTCCTAACTTCAAATACATTTTATTCCTTAAAAAAAATAATAATTTGGAGATCTGTGTAATGGAGAGCTTCATACAATATCTACATTAACAAGTAACAGAGCACAACAGGAGCAGATCTGTAGAGCAGATGATAGGTTGTGAGCAGTACCTGATCTCCTCAGTGCTTGACTTGTACAGATTTATTTTGGACTTGCTGTAGTCTGGTCCTCTGGACTGAGTGCCCATTAGCAGCTGGAGCCCATTTTCAGTTCAGTTTCATCTAAAAGGAATCCAGTTCTCATGCTCCAAGACAGCTCTACTTTGCAAACTAAAGCACATAAGTGGACTTGAAAAACATACTCCTGAGCTGAATTATTTACTCATGTACCTGCACCCGATGTTAAACAAGGTGTGAGATTTCACTGAATCTTGTGGCAAACGTTATAGACAGGAAAAGAGAACACCTTTGAAGTCAAAATAATAGGTAAGGCTTTCATTTTAACATATCCTCTTCCCATTGTCCCATTACTTCTAGTTTTAGCATTCTTATACGGAAATGCAGACTATTGGTCTGCTAGATTTAAATAAAGGTGGAGCTAACTGATTAGCAGAAGAGAAGGAGAAAAAAAATGAAGTCTGATGTACTCTCTCGAAGATAAAATGAAACTAACACATAGAAAGGGGGAAATAAAGGGAACAGAGATACAAAGAGGGTTTCTGATGCCCTTACTTGCAGCTTTGTTTCTGGAACAAGACAGTCCCATTCCAGAATGTGGCAAACTTAACAACACTGTTTTTCTTCTACCTAATTCAGCCTCTTGATCATTTACTTCTTTGTTCTTTTAGATTGTTTTCTTGGACTACTTGGGCATTGTGCAGCAATCCATTATTCTCCCAAACGGCTGTGGGAAAAGCAACCTTTCACTCAAGTTCTAGGGTTCTCTTAAGCAGAGTTTGTCTTCTTGTTCCCTTAAAATAAGGGAGGAATTTATCATCAGAGGCATATCACAGCTGATTCGACCCTTTGCATTCTATAAAGAGTCTGTCTAAAGCTAAAAATAAGCTTTGTACACAGGTCACTTTTCAACCTCATTGTACATAGAAAAGGAGAATTACCTCTTGAGAAGGCTGTCTTCTGTTTCTTCTAGGAGCATTCCAGCCTGTTTCCTGTCTCAGTTTTGTTTGCCTCTTCCTGAAAAAGCTATAGAAGATTAATTTGGCAGACTGGAATCTGGTTCACAGGGTCCCTCAGCACCAAGAACTGATCTATTCCTGTTGGGCTTGAATAGCAAAAGAAAAGCAATATGGCATCTTGAATCTGACATATCTAAATATGACAGCAAACTTTCCATATGGCAACATTAGCTTCAAAAACTGCCTTTCTGCTTTGACTGTGCTAATTCATGCTATTTCAAGGACACTTTAGTGGGATGGTATGGATACTGCTGTTGTTAACAGAAAGAATAGCTAATTGTTTAACAGCCAGTTTTTGAGTGCTCAAAAATACACAGGCTGAGTTATCCACAATAGGATCTTCATTAAGTATTCACTTCCCTCTGGGAGTTGTATCTGCAGTATGGAATAGGACCTCTAAAACTGAGAACATGCTATGTGCAACAAAACTGTAACTAAAGTGCAGCCCAGAGTGCCAACAAGTTGCTCTGATACCATAAAAATTGTGACTTTTGAACCTGAACAGCATGTATGACCTATGCCATACAAGACCAAGATTTAGATTTGTTGGTTTCCAAAAATATATATAAGCTGTGCATGTTAGTAGCTCTTCAGTTGCAAAGGCTCTTCGTAATTTGTTTTGTTTAGAGCAGTATTTCCCAAATGGTGATACAGTCTCCTGGGGGGGAGCTAAAAAGAAGTAAGCATAACAGGTGAACTAGGTCTTTTTATTAAAGAGTAAGAACACTTGTTGGGGATGGGGGGAAATAGGTAAGTTTTACTACTTTCAGAAATTTGATGTACACTGTAGTACTTGAGTCAAAATTTAGTTCTCTCCACAGAGATGGCTGAAGCCAAAAGAACAAATTTTTTTTTCTGCTGAAATTAAGAGTATTTTGCAAGATTTGCACTGATTTTAGAGAAAGTGGAAAATCATTGAAAATACTATTTTTAAACCACGTGTTTCAACAAAGTTGTACTTTGTGTATATTTCTGGTCTGATTTTCTTTCCCCTTGCTCAAAAGATGGAAAAAATATTTCCATGATAAACYTCAATATTTTAAGTTTTGATCTGAACTGATGGTAACACTTAGTTTCATAGCACTTTTAGTGCTTATAGTTTAATAGTCTATTAAACTTCAAGTGGTGCTACCTCACAGGGAGATTAAAAAGAGATTCCTGTCTGTACTTTTTGAGTATGAGGCTGGCAGGCAATATATTTTTTTTTCTTTTATTCATGTGAAGTGTTCTAATTCCTTGAATTACCCCTAAATCCCCAGAGAGCTAGTGTGATGAACTCTCTTTGATAGTTACCTCTTTCCTCCTCAGATGGTATTCAGGGGTAGTAGAAGAGCATACATCTGATTCTAGTGTGAAAGAACCAAGACCATTGTGGAGGGGGAACAGGGGGAATCAAGGCAAAATAGCTGGTGAACTGAGGACAAGGGCATAAGCGGGGACAGAGGGGAGCAAAGAAMCAGGTACTAAGAACAGAGGAGTAGTAAGGCTGAGACCGGAAGCAATTGGGGAGGTGGGGTGGAACTGCGAGCCGGCTAAAGGAAAGAATGAAAAGGCTGCGTAAAGAACTTGAGAGGAGCAGGAAGGAAAAGGAAGGGTTTAGATAAGGCATTTTGTACAGGAACTGGAACTGTTTTTGCAGCAGGGAAGAAGGAGATTGAATACAAATTCAGGAGCAAGATTGGCAGCTTTTGTGGGCAAAGAGTTACGGAACGTGGGACTGGCTGGTCACTGAGACGGAGAAAGAAGCCTGGAAAGTAGACTGGTGTGGGGTGCAAAAGTAGACAGGAACAGGAAAGAGAGATGGCAAGAGGCTGAGGAAGTAGGGAGAAGCAGTTCAGATCCCAGAAGAAATAGATATATATCTGGGCTCAGTAAAGCCCAAAACACTCAAATTCTGTCACTCCTTTCCAAGGGATTTGGGGGGAAGGAAAGGACCATAAAATGGCTCCTCCAGTCACCCCTCAGCACCTTAGTTTCACCAGATTGTGATGCATATATTTTACCTAACATAACAGAGTTYTTTGTTCCCTCTCATAGTAGTGACTTAATTTGGCCTTACTTAATGGAGATGTTCCATCTGTCAACCATTTCCTGGCAAAACCTGTATTTCATCCCCTTTTATTAATGTTCAGTACAAGAGATGACTACCTACTGCTGCTATTATTCCATTGCTTCCCTTCAGGTAGCAGAGATTTATCCACTGCTATAGATTTCAACTAGATTAATAAGCAGTATGGATGCAAATATGATGGTATGTGTTGAATTTTTTCCTTTCTAGCTGGACAGATATTTGTTGGTGGTGGTTTTAATCAAGATGAAAGAACACAAGCTTGCAAAGTCAAACAATCATAATTTATGAAATGCCAGAATTAGGCTGCTTCTGCTATCCCACTTCAGCTCCATTATGCATATACCTTTAGAAACACTAACTGCATGAATAGACTTAAAATACCTGAGATGGACAACACTTTCTCTATCAATATGTATTAAAACACAATATATTTATTGTTTAGCAAGGGGTAGTGTTTATTGCATGCTATGTGGACATCACCTAGATGACAGAATTTAATTTACTCATGGGATTTTATGTGGCACTTCTCTACCATAGTACAAGCATGCTTCACAAATGTTTAGTTCTCACTGAAGCCACAGATGAATAATCTGGGGATATTCTCAAATTAGAGTGGAAGGTAGCATGCAGAAAATACAAGAAAAAAAAACTCTTTCCACTTACTGTTGCTGTTCAGTATGAAATTCTTTTAACTTTTTTTTTCCAAAATACTACATGCGTAGTGCCAAGTAGATTCAGTTATAACTCTGTATGCCCAATACTTAATAAATTGGATGCAAATGTGAATTAGACTGAAGAGTAAGAAAAGAAAGAATAAACTGCTGGAGATCATTTGGGGAAAGGTGGGATTAAAGTTGGTCAACATCATCTAAGAACTCTGTGGGAGAAGCAGGGATTGAATTCTGTAGGACAGTGTAATGGTATTAACCATATAAATTTTTGTTTGTTTGTTTAAATCTAGCTGCATGCCACATTCACTGTATTTGTCACAGAAATTGGAAATGAGTCAGAATACAGTCCCCTAGCCTCTTAAATAGCACAAATCTGATTTATTTCAGCATGATCTATCTCACATATTGAATGAGGTCACAAACTGTAATCATGAAATTTCTTATACTTCAGCATCAGCTTTGGTATAATACTGTTCCTGTTAATATATTTTCTTCTTTATAATATATAGAGTAAGTTTTCTAGTATCTATCCCCAAGATGGTAATCTAAAGTTAGGAATGTATACTGTGATCTGTAGCCATGATTTATCTATGTAAGTCCATTTACCTAGTAACATGTTCAAGAACATTAATTTGAACCATTACAAACATTACTGCTTGTCTGCACCCATTTATGACTTTTTAATTTTTTTTTCCCCTACTCAGGATATCCTTTTGCCTTGTTCCAGCGCTATTTCCTCTTCCAGAAGGAGACCTACCTCATTCATCTGTACAATGTGTTCACAGGACTCTCAATTGCTTACTTCAATTTTGGTAAGATGGGTTGGGGAGAGAGCTGCTTGGCCCAGGGCTTGCTGCAGTGTGGAAGAACCTGTAATGGGAAGCTGCTGAAACATCATTTCTACTTCCTCTTTCTTTCTCTCTCTCTCTCCCCCCACAGGGATGCAATTCTTTCATTCCCTGCTATGTGTCCTAGTGCAGTTCCTCATACTGAGACTTATGGGTCGCACGATCACTGCCGTCTTCACCAGTTTCTTCTTTCAGATGGTAAAATTCTCTTTCCTTTTGTATCTGTTTGTAGAAAAGGGCCCTCTGTTCAGTTTTTCATTTCCCAAAAGAGACTTTGGTTGAAAAGTGGAGACGGATCAAAAGGTGCTGGAGGAATTAGTTTGAATAATCCACACAATGGTTTCTTTCAGACATACCTTATGGCTGGATATTACTTCACAGCCACAGAACATTATGACATCAAGTGGACAATGCCACACTGTGTCTTGACTCTAAAATTGATTGGTGAGTGATTGCTCCTTGCTCCTCTTATGTTCTGCAAGACATGTCTCAAGGAAGAGAGGGCTGATTGTTCAGCCCAGCTAGTCCATCACAGGTCTTCACATAGTTGTTCTTCTCCTCTAGGTCTGGCCATTGATTACTATGATGGAGGAAAAGATTCAGTGAGTAAAACCCTCTTTCTCCTTCACTCTTTCTTCCCCTTTCCTTACCATTCCAGTGAGGTAGAGGTCAGAAAATCAAATTCAAATGATGCAATTTAATAAGCTGCATTCACTGTTTGGTAAAAGCCATACCTGAGAGGAGCATCTGTGAGTGTATGAGGGCACCAAATTCCAGCGTGGAAAAAAGTAATCTGAGACAGAAGCAGTAGTGATTACAGCCAGAGAAACGCTTCTTCAGTGCTGAGTCATGTCGGAATACTATTCTGTCCCCTTCAAATTCCCCACCATTTCCTTCCCCAAAATCAATAGATCTAGATTCCCGACCTGCTTTGTATCTTGTGGGTAGTAATCCTTTAACTTGCTGACCACAAACACTGAATCTCAGTTCCTCTTTTTCTTTCCCTTGTTTAGTCTCATCATATCCTTGTGGATAGTTGCTGTTTACCCTTTTTTAGGGTCCTGTTAGTAAAGCAGACCGAACAATGAGAGAAGTCGCACAGCACAGCATGTAGGAAAGGACAGAACACTTTTTAACAGTCTCTTAATTTTTCTTCAAGTGCTGTGTTCCACATCTCCTGTCTGGGGCTTCACCTAGTCTTTAACATCCATGCAATCACTGCTGATTGCAAGAAAATAAAGCTTGGCTGAAATTTCCTAAGGTGAAGTTTTGAACATTTAAAGGGAAAGACTTTATATAAAGACTCATAGGGCAGTAAGGTCTTGTAATACTCTTCTTGCTGTTGCGTTCAGTGATTAGTAGAAGTCAGAAACACTGCTCTTACTCAGCCTACTGTGCTTGAGGGGATATATGTCAGTAGATCCCTTGTTTTGAGCTTATTGGGGAATGGAGATGTGTGCAATTCGTCTCAATTATTGGATCTTGTCACTATTTAAAGGTGTTGGGGACAGAAGGGTGGGGAGAGGAATGGACGTGGAACACAGAAAGTGGAAAGTTCCTTATATATGGAGAGTAAGAACGTAGACCATAAAGGAGGTAAGTTGAGAATGTAACATCCAGACCTAGTATGAGATCCCTGGGATGATGCTAATGCCACTCCCTTTGGTACAGGAGTTCCTGACCCCTGAGCAGTCGCGATTTGCTGTCCGGGGAGTTCCTACCTTGCTGGAGGTTTCAGGATTCTCCTATTTCTATGGTGCCTTCATGGTGGGGCCTCAGTTCTCCATGACAGACTATCAGAAACTGGCAAGGGGTGAGATGACTGACGTTCCAGGCCAGAGACCCAATAGGTAATAAGAGACACTTAACTCCCTACCTCCTAAGATCCCAGAATACCTTTCACTGAATCATCCATACATTCCCTGCAGTACAGTGCCTTCTTACCTGAACACTGAAGTACTGTGACCAGAAGTGCTTTAGAAGAGAAAGCAGTTTTTCCAAAGTTGCTCATAAACTCTCTGCACAATGTCCTAGCATTGTTCCATGGCGTGAATGTCAGTAATTGTTTTGCATCTTCAGTACAGATCCAGTGCCAACCTGGTAATGCTAACATTCCAAATGGAGGCATCTGCTGCAGGGGATGTGGTGACTCCCTATCACTGTCTCCCCAACCCTCYATCTCTACTTCTGTTTTCTAAATTATGAGTTTGAAAGTCTCATTCCAATGTTCTTCTTTGACCTCCATTTTTTTCTTTCTCAGCTTTGTGCCTGCTCTCAAGCGCCTGAGTTTGGGCCTGTTATTTCTAGTAACCTATACCTTGTCAAGCCCATACATCTCTGATGAATACCTCATCTCAGATGATTACATGGTATGTATTAATGTGGCAATTTGGGCAGATTATTTGCAGATTATCAGTGTTTCTGTGTCAGTACAAACAAATGAGGATATAAATTCCAGATACGATTATGCTAATCCCAAAGTCTTCCCAAAGTAGCTATTTCATTACAGCCAAATATTAGTAAAGGAAGTAAAATGATGTATCAATCTTTTAAATRTAAAAAAACGATAAACCAATAGCTTGGTGATCGGTCCATATAGCAGTCTCAACACGTAGATCAGATTAAAATGAAAGACACTGGTAAGATCTCATCTACTCTGTCTCATTATTGGCAGTCAGCTCAGGGCTGCTCAAGGCACCTAAATTACTGTCTTTTCCTGAAGTGCTGGAAGTGAATCTTCTTACTTAGACTGCTGTATTAGCTGCCATGCATGATCTAAGAAACGTTAGCCTTTAGGAAAACCAGCCCTCGGGAATAGTTGGCAATCTTTTTATTCTGTTTCACTCTATCTCTGCAGGAGAAGCCTTTCTGGTTCCGTTGTTTTTACATATTGATCTGGGGCAAAGTTATACTCTACAAATATGTAACCTGCTGGCTTGTTACGGTGAGTCTAGAAGTCTCTTCAGAAATAAAGACAAGAACAAAGGTAGCATCTTTGCAGCTATTTAGTATGCTCTTGGACTTGACACTAAATGGAAATAATTCAAATATCTGGAGAAAAATGTTGATCAATTTAGCCTGCTATAAATTAACAAAGGCTAACTAAATAAAAAGGAGACAGCTTTTAATTCATTCTTCCAACTGTAGTGGTAAGCATTTTCCACTGTGCAAAGTGAGAGCTCAAGCTTCCCCAGTTCTATCTTCCCCCAAAAGGGTGATGTTTTCTTCTTTTCTTCTTTCCTGTATCTTTTTCCCAGGAAGGTGTCTGCATCCTTGTTGGTCTGGGGTACAATGGGAAGGATCAGAGTGGAAAGCCTATGTGGGATGCCTGTGCCAACATGAAAGTCTGGCTGTATGAGACAACGCCTTTGTTCACAGGGACCATTGCTTCTTTTAACATCAACACCAATGCTTGGGTGGCCCGGTGAGCAGGACAAACTTTTCCACTTCTGTAACATGCCAGTAATTTCTGTTTCAGGTAGAACCAAGATCCTAGGCTGAGAGGGAATACTAGGGGAAAAATTTGTCAGTTTTCAGTTCATAGACTCTTCCTTACCTTTTGCTCCTGGCTGCTGTCCCTACTGAAAAAGGTTACTGAGTTGGATAGACCTTTTGATATAATCTGTCAGTTCTTTAATGTAGGCAAAACATTGAAGATGGTAAAAGCAGGATGGGGGACCTGTTAGGGGCAGAAGTTAGAATGGAACTACAGTGAGCCTTGTGGTTCTCTTGGTCTAAAAAGCTGGTTCCTACACTGTGCCTCTTGATTCATGACTGTGTAATGACTTGACTGGGCTTTGGTTCAACCTTTGCTGGGATACACAACTGAACTGTAAAATATCTTCCTTTCTGTATGTTGTCAGACAAACCATCTCTCCCTCTTAGCTGAGAYTTTTTTAAGACAAAGGCTGAGGTACATTTTTCCCTGGTAAGAGGAGCTGTCTTCCTTGCTCCTGTCACCACAGGAATATGCAAGGGTATATGGTCTCCTGGGCCCTGCATCTCCCAACATGGAGAGGGGAGGATAGCCAGCAAACTAGAAGGACATTGAGTTTGTTTCTTCTCTGCCCTAGCTACATCTTCAAGCGCCTGAAGTTTCTGGGTAACAAACTGCTGTCACAGGCACTGGCTCTGTTCTTCCTGGCCATTTGGCATGGGCTGCACTCTGGCTACCTGGTGTGCTTTCAGATGGAGTTGCTTATAGTCATCGTTGAAAGACAGGTGCGCTTTGAATTACCGGGATGGGATGGCATGTCCCCTTCGGTCTGTAAACTRCCACAATGAAGACTTTGTGTGGATTAAATATGAAATGAATGTGCTCACTTTGAAAGTGGTGTTCAAACACTAGTCCATTCTCAAAAGTTCAGTTAGTTCTTGACTTCTGCAAGGGCAAGCCATAAATTTCCTGTAGAAGCTGAAAGGAAGGAAACTAGAGAGCTTGGCACATGACTAGAGGGCAACTGAAGAGCTTGGCACCTGGGAAGTTGGAAGACAAGCACATGAGCTGAATGCTTCTGTTAAATCTCAGTATGAGAGAACAACATTCCATATGTAATCTCATTGGTTTTGGATTAAAACTTTGAGCAGGACAGGATACTCAATGCCCTTTTTYGACTCACTGGTTATTGATATTGATTTGACACAATTGGATAGATACTTTAGTTGCAAAACCTGCATTTACAGCCATAGGCCATCCAACTCAGGAGAATTCTACTTTTTCTTTAAACTAGGTCATAAACCTTGTTCGGGACAGCCCTACCCTAAGCACTTTGGCCTCCATCACTGTCTTGCGGCCTATCTTCTATGTGTTGCAGCAGGCTAACCACTGGATGTTTATGGGTTACTCCTTGGTGCCATTTTGCCTTTTCACCTGGGACAAATGGATGAAGGTAGTTAGTARCTTCAAAAGGATAACCTTTTTCTCTGCATGTCTTTTCATGCACACTTGGCCCAAATCTGCTTGCTGATCTTTAACCATGTCTTTCTCTTTACAGGTGTACAGGTCTATTTATTTCCTCGGCCATGTGTTGTTCTTCACTTTATTATTGGTGTTGCCTTATATTCGTAGAATAATTGTGCCACGAAAAGAAAAGCTAAAGAAGGCAGAATAGCAGCTAAAAGGTAAGGCTGCACTGTGTTCAGGAACACTTACATAGAATCGTGCACTTAGATTAGGAGGGGAGGTGGAGCGGCAGCATTACTTCCGAAAGTGAAACACGAAAACAACCTAAATCTTTTCTTTTTCAGATTGTACCATGTGTGCATTTGTAGGAGTCAGTTTAACACTCCAGAAGCAAAAGCAGCACCTGCCAAGTTTGCTGTGTTGAAGTATGACTTCTTTCAACATGAGGGGGAAAGAGAAAGCACAGGGTCAGAGATCAAAAAGGAGGGGTATGGAGGAATTCTTCCTCCAGATCCTCCACTTACTATATGTTGCCTTATCTCTCTGCCACCCTCCAGTGAACACTCTTGTCTCTCTGCTGATATCAGATGATTGTAAGACACTCAATGCAGGCACTCTATTGGAATGGAGCCACCTTCTGACTTTTCTACRTTTGTCATCCAAGATAAAAATTGCTCCTGTTCTTTTTCATATCTGCTTCAGCTCCTTTCCTCTTGGGTGCATCCATGAGGGAATTATGAATCGTCTCCCACCCACAGAACAAGGTAATTCTAAAGGACTGAGTAACATGAGCTACAGGTTTAACAGGGCACAGCCAAGAACTTCAGTTCTGAGACAGCTTTGGGGTGTACCCCTGCTATAAAGAGACTCTTACCTGCTCACCTGCTCACTTAGAAAACATGAAGAAGTACAATACACAAGCTTTCTTATCAAAAGTGACCTTTAATTGGAGGACAAAGACCAGGGGCAGTCCCTTTAGAGTCTCATTGCACCAAAAGCTACAAAGAAGAAATTGAAGCCTTTTCCCTTCCACGAGTTCAAGGTTGCACCAGGTCCACACCTGAGTAAAAAAAAAGCCCCTCCAGAATCTGCCAAATCCCCTCCAGTCACTATAATGGAGTCCACCACAACAAGGGCTACAGGCAGAAGCTCATACTACTCCCCAAACTTCCTCAAAGGCAGTAGTAATCTTGGCACAGGTCAGGGCAGCAGAGAGAGGATAGTTACTGATAGAGACCATCTTTTCTGTATAGTCAACATTGACCTGGGGGGAAAAGAGTGAAGTTAAGCTGCAAGTTTTCATTTAATCCTCTTTAATTCCCTTGCTAGAAGAGGCACAAAATAATACAGAAGGCTGGTTAGGAATGGAAGGATTCTTAACCACAGAACTGATCAAAAGTTCTTGGGATCCTGGTCTGGGGATTGACTTCGATTAGAATGTTTTTCTGGGTATGGATGTAAACCTGCAGGAGACCAGCCCAATTCAGTGGGCTGTCCATGAAAGCCATGTATCTTTCTCGCCCATGGCTGTGCTTCATCCAAGATTTAACACAGCCACAGTAGCACACAGTGCAACTGCTAACCCTCACCTGTGGTCTCTTACGAGGGAGGCAAGACCTAACTGTTGCAGAGTTTAATAGTTTCTTGATATAAAGCCTACCTTGGAGAAGAGGTGGGGGGGGGGAACAGCCAAACAAAAAAGTGAAATAGAACAACATATACAGAGTAACACTGACATCTGTTCTGATAGAGACCCTTGTGACACCAGATTTGAAGTGTATGCACTTACCGAACCATGAGCAAAAGCTCCCACAACAATGGCAACTGGCTCTGCTGCAGGAACCAGCTCACGCAGATCTGACACTTTGGGAACTGCAAAAGAGGTACCTATCTTCATGCAGCCCACTGGGAGATGATCACTGACTGGGTTTTTAATCACCTGCAGAGAGCAGAAATTTAACAGAGGCAGAAGTAAGAGATCTGCTGCTTTAAGTCCACTGTACAGACAAAATACCTCCTATATCTCTAGTTGCAAAGGAGGAATGTTGTGACATTACCCATAAACAGTCAAAGAATGTTTACCTTCAGCAATTTCTGAGGTCCATCAGCTGCTCGAACACTGAGCTTATGCAACAACTGAACTAGCAGGAGAGAAGAAAATCAGTTAAGCAGTATGTTGTGTTGCTGGAAGAGTCTTCTGGCTAGCGAATAGAGCTAAACTAGGTAAACTAGGTAAGTAGCCCATCTTTAGAGTTCCCAGTATTTTTTAAAGTAGCCCTAAGAAACACTCATTCACTTATTCCCCATTCTGCTAAAGAATGAATAGTTAGAATTCTGAAACACAGAAAAAAAGCATTTTTGTTTTTCCACTCTTTCCTCATTTTTGGACTTTTAAAACTGGTGCAGTTTTTAGACTCTTCCCAAAATCCTTCCATTCCTAACCAGCCTTCTGTATTACGTTGTGCCAGGTGAACAGTTTGAATCACTTACCCATAAGACCACAGAAACGATCAAAAGTTCTTGGGATCCTGGTCTGGGGATTGACTTCGATTAGAACATTCTTCTGGGTATGGATATAAACCTGCAGGAGACCAGCCCGATTCAGTGGACTGTCCATAAGCATCAAGAGACTCTGAAATAGAAAAACATGTAGCAGTGGAAATAGAAAAGGCATAAAAGAGAAGAATCTTGCAAAAATTAAGATCTAGGCCCAATAAGTGAAGAAGGGTCTGATACTGAGGCAGAAAAGGGTCCATCTGGCCATACAAGTCCTGCTGTAATAATGAAATGAAGCACTCTCCTATATAAATAATGAGAAATATAAGAAATGCAAATATTAAAGATACAGAGATGCACAGATAAAAAGAGCTTCTAAAATATAAGCACAGAAGGTAAGGCTTAATTCCCTCCTGTTCCAGAGGCACAAGCTGACCACAGACTTCAGGAGTGGTTTCCCTATGGTTCTTAAGTCACACGGCAGCAGCCCAGTACGGACTAGGACAGGGCCTGGCAGTGCTGAGCTGTGGCTGGTACCTGGTGTGTGATGTCCGGCCGCACTTCACCAGGGTCCCGGCCGCTTCGCAGCAGTAGCGCCTTGTGCTTATCGCAGTTGAGTAACTCGAACGCCTTTCCCACCTACGGGCAAACCACACACAGGTGGGCAACGGCGAGCCGAGCCGGCCCCACCGCCCCCGGTCCCACCGCCCCCGCACCTTCACTGTTTCCAGACTCGCCCCCTCCAGCACCACCAGAAGCCGCCGCTGCCCCCGGGCCCGCTTCGCCTCCAAGCCAGAGTTCTCGTCAGCTTCCTCGCGGGGCCGTATGGGCGCCGCCATTTTCCGAGCGCTCGACCACGTAGAGCAGGCCCCGCGCCGTGACTTCATTTCCGCCGCAATCGATTGGCTCCTGTTTCCCAGCTGCTAATTGGATGCCGCGACGATCCAAGATGGCGCTCCGGCTGCGGCCTAACGGCATCTGCTAACCGGTCCCGGCCGGACCCACTTCCGGGGCGCAGTGCGGTTGCCCAGAACGGGGGACTGAGCGGGTCCCTGCTTGTGCCACGGTTTCCTCCCGGAACGCCTCGACGCGGGGACCTTCCGGTGTCCTTCCCGGCTGGCGCGCGGCGCGGCGCGGCGCGGCGSGGCCATGGCGCAGAATCTGAAGGACTTGGCCGGGCGGTTGCCGGCGGGGCCCCGTGGCGTCGGCACAGCCCTGAAGCTGCTCCTGGGCGCTGGCGCCCTGGCCTACGGCGTCCGCGAGTCCGTTTTTATCGGTGAGTCCCTCTCCCCGGCCCCGATTCCAGCCCCACGCCTGCCGCGCTGACCCTGCCCCTGTCCCTTCTCCCCGCAGTGGAAGGCGGCCAGCGGGCCATCTTTTTCAACCGCATCGGCGGTGTCCAGCAGGACACCATCCTCGCCGAGGGGCTCCACTTCAGGTAAGGGCCGCCCGCGAGCCGAGCCCCGGCCGTGGCCCCGGTCACCACCCCGACCCCCAGGGGCTGCGCTGCTCCGGCCGTACCCTGCAACGAGTCTCTTCCTCCGCAGGATCCCGTGGTTTCAGTACCCTATCATCTACGACATCCGAGCCCGGCCACGCAAAATCTCCTCTCCTACGGGATCTAAAGGTAAGAGCTGCTTCACCAGCCAGAGCACAAGGCACTGGCAGTACTGAGGGGTTGGGGGGGAGCTCCAAGACAGTGGCACGAGCCCAGTCAGGGTTGTGGCCCTGCTCATCTGTCTTTCTTGCAGACCTGCAGATGGTGAACATCTCACTGCGTGTTCTCACGCGCCCCAAYGCTGCAGAGCTGCCCAGCATGTACCAGCGCCTGGGCTTGGACTACGAGGAGCGAGTACTGCCTTCCATTGTTAACGAAGTGCTCAAAAGTGTGGTCGCCAAGTTCAACGCTTCACAGCTCATCACTCAGAGAGCCCAGGTAATTCTTCAGAGAAGTCTAGCATTCAGATCGCAAAGGAACATCTAAATTGTGGACGTGGGAAATGTTATAACAGATAAAGTATAGCTATTTTTTAGGCTGGTGGCAGAAGTATCCAAATAGAAAGGGCATGTAACTGTGTCCTGTTTACAGTTTGGTTTGAATAGAGATATAAATGGTAGCACTGTACCACTAGATACGGGGAAGAGAAACGGATACTCTGTGTAGAGATTAAAAAAGGGGGGGGGGCACTGTGGTGTAGTGATAGGGAAGAGAGGACTGACTTATATCACAGTCCACAGGCAATGGCATAACTGGCTTTAAAAAATGATTACCTTGACCCTGCTTGGGCTTCAAAAGAGCTGTCAAAGCACATTTAAAAAACGCTAAAGGATCTGAAAAGAGAGGTGGGTGATCTGTTAATAAAATGATAAGATCTCAGTGATGAACAGTGCTGTTCCAGAAAATCTAAAGGTGGCAAATGTTTCTRTTTTTTAAAAAAGTTAAAGGGGTAATCTGGGGGGTTGCAAAATGATAGAAATAATTTAAAACAAACAAAAAACGCCTACGTTTGAAAGTTCACGTTCTGAAAATTTGATTGTCAGGGATGCTGAGAATAACTGTTATCTATCCCCACTGAGGAGATGTAAATTGGTGATTTTAGTTAGTTTTCTTTCAAAAGGTTTTAGGGAAGATCTGTTGCTATAGAGGATAAGTTATCAGAAGGACAAAATACAAAGCATTTCTTAACTGCTTTCTGATCCATGACAACAAAGTAAAGAGCAGGACTAATTGGTCAGGTGTTGTCCTATGACTGATCCATAGCAGGGACTTTATGGTTCTGTCCTAGGCCATATGACATGCACCGAATAGATTTGTTACGAGTCTTGCGTAAGGAGAATGGATGGAAAGGGAGAATGTGATAGCAAAGGAAACAACATCTGCAGTTGATCTAGATTTATCAGAAGCAGCAAAGACTGTTAGATTATGTCTGAAATTTCAGAACAAACTGAATTTTATTCTTTTCCTGTCATAAATTCATCCAGCAGCAATAACTGTAAAGTGATGAATACTGAAGCCCTTGATACTCAGAAGAAAATGAAGTGGCTTTACATAGTTTTTTGCTCACAGTTCACTCAGTAAAATGTTCTAGCACCTTTTTAGAATTCTGCTCAGTGAAGAGCAACAATGAAGGTGAAAGCAAATGCTAAAATAGTCAAGGATGTGATACTGTAGCAATAATTTCCATTTAAATCAACATTTTGTCTGGGACTCGTCAGCCTGTTTGATAAAGATACTGGTAAACCTGAGGCAACTCAGAGGTAAGCAGAACAAATCATAAGATTTAAAGACTACTCGTAGAAAGAGATTAGAAAAATTGGAGTAGCAACACTAGGTAAGAGATGCATCTGTAATGTATGGGGATGGGGAGCAGGATTTGTTATTTTATCAATCTAAGWGCAAGGACGAGGAGACAGTCAAACCTAGAACAATGACATTCAAGATGGAGAAAGAAATACTTGTTGTGAAAACACACGTGGGAACTGTGGAACTAGATGAGATAGGCTGTGTAAACAAAAGACTTTCAAGAAAACTCTTATTTTTCATAAATAATTATTTGTAATAGTTAATAAATACAAATAAACTATATTTTTAAAGTATTTTAAGTAGCTATGAATATGCAGAAGAAGTGAACAGAAAAYTTGGGGACATGTATTAATCTTTGTTTCAGGATTTGTTTTATGTGATTCCTCACACTAGCCCAATGTGAATGAACTGTGAGGGACAGCTGCGCTTCTGTTCTGGAATGTACAGGAAGTGAGAAGTAGCCTCTGTGTGGTATTCTTTTCTCCATATTTGTGTTTCAGGTGTCCCTGCTCATTCGACGAGAACTGACAGAGAGAGCCAAGGATTTCAGCCTCATTCTAGATGATGTGGCTATCACAGAACTGAGCTTCAGTCGTGAATACACAGCAGCTGTGGAGGCTAAGCAAGTGGGTGAGTTCAATTTACATTTAAAAGGAGTGAGTTTCCTTTGCATTTCTGTTGAATTATTAAACAAGGAAGCTAAATTTGGGGTAGTATGTCACTGCTACTGCATGGATACAGTTTCAAAGTTGTAAATTTTGTCTTCCTTAGTAATATGTCTAACCAGATTGTTTCACAAGTGTTACCAGAAAATGTTRTGTTATTGCTAATGGAATAGAACATCCGTTGGACTGAGTTTCCAAAGCTATAGAAGTTCCTCTTCCAAACTGGGACTGTCACTTACGATGGGAATTATGTTTAAAGGGTGTAGTCATTGTTGGTTAGAAAAAAGTGTGTTCAGAAACATTTCTTAGATGTGGGTATGGTTCCTGAACGCTATCATTTGCTTGGGAAGCATGAGCCATGAGGCCTCAGCGGTAGCATTCTGCTGAAGGTTTGGGAAGATGGGATCTGCTTTGAATGCTTTTGGCTGTTCCCTGTACAGCCCAACAGGAGGCACAGCGTGCACAGTTCCTAGTGGAGAAGGCCAAGCAGGAACAGAAGCAGAAGATTGTTCAGGCTGAAGGGGAAGCTACGGCTGCCAAGATGATATCCATTTCTGGGAGACTTTGTGGGAGGTGGTTTGTGAGTTGACTGTCCTGAGAATCTGTTGCATTATTTGATTTGCATTTAGGAGACTGATGAGATGAGAGATCTACTTAAAGCGATCGTTTTTTCCCCGCAGTAGGCTGGAGTGGGATTTGTCTGAGATTACAGGTCAGAGCAGAGTAGGGCATGAGCCTCCACTTCCTGTTGGAAGGTTTAACTTTTATTGGTTGTGTGTAACAATAACCCTGTTCCTGGTTGGGGAAGTAAAGTTATCCCTACCTAGAGCTCTAAGTGACTGGGATAGAGATCATTTTTCTCAAGATGTTTGATGATGTGGTTTAGAAAGAATTCCTTCAAGGCGGGGGCTTCTGCTAGCAGATTTTTCCTTAACTTTTGCCCCCCTGTACCTTGGTGAAGCTCTGAGCAGGAATCCAGGCTACATCAAGCTACGTAAAATCCGAGCTGCTCAGAACATTTCAAAAACGGTGAGTAGTGGGGTGCCAGATTTTTCTTCCTCCTGTGTTTCCTTGTGCCACCTCTCTCAATCCAGTGGCCATGTGATGATTTTAAGGCGAATGTGACTGTCCTGTCCTGATCTTTGTTCCTACTCAGCCCTTATCTGCTCAAATAGAGCATAAGGTTAGCTAGCCGTGATCGGCAATTAGGTGTGAGGCTACGAGTTCATGCCTTCCACGTGACAAGGCCAGATCCACATCAGATTCCATCACCCACACCAGCTGCAGCTGCCAAAAGCTCCTGGTTTCCTGCAGCCTGACAAATGGGGAACAAATAAGCCGGGGATCAAAGATCTGTCTGACAGGGAGAAGGAATGAGCACTCCTTTTAGAAAGTCTGATGGCGCTGGAATGGGAAGTCTGGACCATGACAAAGCTATTTTGGGGAAGTGCATAGATAAATCTAAGATCTTAAGTAAATACAGGCAAGAGTTCACAGGTACTCTGAATTCAAATATAAATATAGCATTAACAGCTAAATTGTTAGTCTATTAGTTCAATTATCTAAAATAGAGAACTGTCATGCAGAAACTTCTGTTCGTTTTAAATGTGTTTAAACATAACTTTAGCCTAAATTGGGGACAGACTAATTCTGCTTCATAGGGGGTTCCTTTTTCATGTTGTTCCCTCTCCGCTCACTGGAAAAGTCCTAAGCAAGATCAAATGTAATGTTCAAAAGTGCAAWGCTGTGTCTTGAGGGGGAGTTAGGTGCTTTATTAATACCCTTCCTCCTTGTTCTTTAATACTTGTCTGTTTTATACAACCTCTGTCATGGATTTCTCTTTCAGATTGCTGCCTCACAAAACCGTGTGTATCTCACAGCAGATAACTTGGTGCTGAACCTGCAAGATGAGGGCTTTACCAGGTAAAGGGGACAGAGGACTGTTGTGGGTGGATTTACATGCACCTTAACTGTGAAGCTGGTTACCTTTCTGGAGTGCTCTCAGGAGCTTCAGGATCTTTCCTCTGATAAGACCTTGATGCCAGAGGATAGAGCCAAGTAGGGAGTAGCCTTGCTTACTGCAGAAGCTAAAAGCATATTAAATCTAATGCTTTACTCTTTTTTTTTTTTCTTTTTCCCCTCCTCCTTCTCCTTAATGCATCTTCTGGCACACAGAGGAAGGTAAGGCGCTGATCTTTATTTTGATCCTTTTGTGAGTACTTGGAAAGAGGGTGTATATGTTTGTTTGGAGCCTGGGATGTTGCTGCCTTGGACCTTCCTGGCCATAGGGAGTTCATTCAGTCTCTATCTCAGCCCCCATTTGTGATGTGACACTTGCATTTCTCCAAGTAGTATCAAGTAGCAAATGTTCAGGAATTGGAGCTCTGTATGTCCCATGAAGAACCTTGCATAGAGAAGGCAAGAGCAGTAAACTGAGGAATGTCCTTTGATTCATCCTGTGTGTAGGGTGACCAAAGAGGGCTGCAAATAGGCAGTTAATTGAGTGTAGGAAACATTCTCTTCTCTTTGTTATCACTAATTCTCCAAAAGCTTTCCAGTCCATGCCAGCATGTATCATTCCTTGCTCTCAGACCTAGAGAAAGTTTGGCTTCTGCCTAATCTGTTTGGTGTTACTGGATGAGGCAGTGCCAGCCAAGTTTAAGAGTATGCAGCTAAAAGTTTAAAATAAAGAGAGGAAATCGGAGATAGTTTCTTTTCCATGGAGTCTCTGCCTGTTTGATCATGCCTCACCTTATTCCTCCAGTAGGCTTAAGGGGCTTTGAAATAGGCGTTTATTCACCAGGGCTGAAGCTGAAATCCTTTGGGTGTGGCTTCCAATCCTGCAGTAAGGGTCTGGCTTAGTCTTGCCTGTGCTTTTGGGACTAATGACTCATTTCTGTCTCCCTTTCAGTGACAGTCTCCTACTCAAACAAGGGAAGAAATGAAAGAACTAAAGCTTTCCAGAACCACTGTCACTGACCAGCAGAAGATGCCTATGAGGAGCTTTGAATTCCCTCCACTAGCATCATTTGACCTCATTTTGGAATTCTTAATCTAGTAGCCAGGTTTCGTTCTCCTGCTCCAGCTCTGTCTGTAGTGACCTGKCTATGGGATTGGGCTTTAATCACTTCTTTTCCCCACCAGTTAAATTTACTTACTGGTGTGAGCCCATGTGGATCTAGTAATTCACCTCTAAATTTCAGTATGTCTGGATTTCTATACAGTAGACTCAGACCTTCCTTTCTCTCTCTCTCTGTCTCTCTCGCTCTTTTTTATTTTTTTTCCTCTCCAAGTCAGTGAGTTTTGCTGCCATCACCACCAGGCTTTTTTCTAGTAAATCTTGTTTCTCTTTCCCTCCTGATTCCAAGAGAACCTGAGGCTAAATTCAGTAAAGTGTAATTCATCAGGCACCTGTAACTGCTGGAATACTTGTTTGTGACACTGTCTGCTCAGTGATTCTTCTAAAGATTTGTAAAAATTAAAACAAAAAAAAAGTATTGTGTCTAAGCATGCTCAGTGGCTAAAAAAGAGGTATGTGTTATTTTGTGGAAAGAGCTTTTATTCAGTTGCAAGCAAAATCAGGATGCTGTGGGAAAAGAGCAAGAGAAATATCCTCTTGTTCATTGCTGTATCACAGGATGGGGAGATGATGAGCAGATGTAGATGCTCATGTGGCTGTACGGGTGACCAGGGCCAGCTTCTTCTTCCTTGCCTTACAGATGCTGAAGGTGAGCTTTGCTTTCCCTGGTTTTCTGCTCAGCAGCAGCATCTATTTACTGTGTCCTGAGCTCTATTGTTACAGCTCTTTTCTCCMTTTGCCTAGCCCAAAGCAGGGGAAAAATCTTCCTCTGCTAGTTAAATTCTCTTCTGTGCTTGGCTTTCATAGGCAAAATGTCTGCTTTGGGACAGCTATTTCTGTCACTCACTGGACTGCCCTGTACCAAATTTAGGATCTGTAGATTTCCTAGAGAGAACTAGGAAACTACTTTAACCACCTCCTCATGGAAGAAGGGAGGCCTTTGGGGACTTATTGTGCTTGTGGAGCAGAAAACAAAGAATTACACTGAGATCTGTAAACTTGTTGGTGATGCAGGGCTTTGGGGAGAGTTTAGGCTGACCATTGGCATGCCTTGCTTTATGCTGTGGCCTTACTTTAGACAGAAGTAAATTGCATGCTGTCCACTGAAGCTATATAGGAGTCTAAAGCAAAAGGAGATGTTGTCTGAGAGTAGGTCTGTAGACCTAGTGTTTGGAAGAGGATATGCGGCATTGCGCAGAGGTGGGATACAGTAGAACTGCCAGATTTCAATTTTACCTCTTTGTCCCTTTCTTTCCCCAGTAACCATTCCTTGTGTTTGTGTTTCTTAGCAACAGAGTTGTGCTTGTTAGCACATAGTAAGTGAGGCTAAAGTCCAGTACATGGAAAGCAGACATAATTGTAAGATCTTCTATCTTTCCAACACTTCCAGGTGAGTTTTTTTTACCACATTAAATGATAGTGAGCAATGTCCTTGCTCCCAGTTTCTTGTTTCTCAGGTACCTGTCTTCAGTAGAGGCAACTTTCCTAGCTGGTTGTGGAGTGCATGGCTATGTATGCTGAGCTCAAAAGGATGGAATTTCCACTATGGCAGTGTTTCTGTCATTGCTTGCTTGAGGCAGAGCCTGCAATTACGAAGGGGCAGAATTTCCCCCAGTAGACGCAGGATCCTGTGTCATACTCATCCTTGGTGCTGTGATCTGTTCCCAATAGTTTCCCTTGCCTATAGGATAGACAGAGGGTGAAGTTGCTTGTTCTAACAATAAGGTGGATTCTTTTGTAAGTGCCTTATTAGTGTACTTGTATCACACACCATTGGCTTGAGGGAAGCTATTATGTATGTTGGCATGACTCAAATCACTCCAGAATCCACACTGCTTGTCTGCTCTTTTCCACATGSTCAAATTTTGCCTGGGCTCTTTTCATGTGTTTGGCGTCAAATCAAAGCAGGCAGCTTAGCTTGAGGTGCTTGCTTAAATGCATCTTTGTCCGTCATCCTGTGACTCCCTGGTTAATGGGGGAACTTCCCTAATTCAGTCCAAGCACCTGASTGTGGGCATAGATGCTGAGAGGGTGCAAGGTTAAAAGGATGTGGTTTTTGTCTGCTTCCAGATGGTTTGTAGAGACTGGTAGCTGTTTCATATTACCAGCTCCCAGGGAAGTACTTCAGTTTCACTGTTTTACAAGCTACATGGATCAGAGTTCAAGCTATGCTTCATTCCTCCTTTCTGCCTCCCCACCTCCTGGATTTGTAGTTGAAGACTGAGAGGAAAGAACCTGAATATTGGCGTCCCCACGGYAAAGCAGGGGAAAATGACAGCTAGACTTTGAAAAAATGCTTGGCTTATTCCTGTGGGGAACATCAGGCAGCTGATGTTACTGATTATTCATTTCCCTGAATCCTATCATCTTCCCAAACAGGGCCTGTGTGTGTCTCAGACCAGATTAAATCATCCTGAGCTATGCTGGTCTGGGTCCTAGGCCACTTTTTGTCAATTTTAGTTCAATCTTTTTTTTCCCCAAGACTTAACTCTTCCAGCCATCAGCTCTAACCAGATTCTAGTTCCAGCACCTGATCCATCTTTTTCTTTGAGTACCAAATACCCACAATTTAACTAGTATGTATACTTGCACATTAAAGGTTCCCCAGCACTTTCTCTGTGATCAAAGCCAAATGCCATGAAAGGTTTGGGTTTGCACTGTTAAATTGTGACTGTATCCAAGCTGTCTCAGCATTGTCCCAAATGATTCCTAGGTACAGGTCACAGGCTGGGGCCTAGTTTTAATTAGCAAGGCTTTAAAGATCAGGCTGAAGTCATTTCTACCACCAGCAAGGATGGATTTCAGTGCTCAGGGGTGTTTTATGGCATTCACAGAAGTGGTGGTAGGAATGCCACATTGCAATAATGGCACAGTGTAGCCATGTCCTGGTCTCTTCTCTGGAAAGATGAAATTGCTCTTCCTTCCTTTGCAGAAGGGGCAGAACTACCAGGGCAGAACCAGCAGGCACCACAGTTCATTATTCTGTTTGYTGAAGCAGCACTTAGTCATGACTTACTGTCCAAGGCCTTGAATGCTACCAAAGACAGATGACAAAATGACTGTGGACTTAGATGAGAAGTAACTTTTCCAAATACCATAATTCAGGTGCAAAAGTCTGCTCCTGAGCTTGTCACAGCTAGTTTTCTATGCTTGGATTTACTTGCTAACTACCAGCACTCAAAAGCCTCTCAGCAAGGAGCCACCATAATTAGTCGTGACTTCTGTTAAGGAGACTGAAAGTTGTAGGAAGACATGAACACACAAATAAATTATGAAGAAAGTTTTGAGAACCCAGCATTCAAACAAATACATATTTATTTACAGACAAAGCAGAAAACAGTCATCATATCAAATTCTGGTTTATTTACACTATCCAGAGAGTAGATAGACAAGGGCAGARGGTTGGGTTTAAGGAAAAAGGATGTTTTCTGTCGGAACACTGACAAGGTGGAAGGATAAAAAATATCAGGCTTCTCTAAAAAATGAGCTTTTAGGGAGCCAGTGCACTAAAAGGCTGAACTGCAACTCATAGCAATAGGTGAAGATGTAACTCTTGTGTAAAGCTCTTCCTAACAGAAGAGCAGAAACTAAAGCTGACATAACAGGAGTCTGGTTGCCAGTGTTCACAGAGAAAAGGAAAGACAGGATGTGATTTTTTTTTCYCTGTTAATGAGTGATGAAGGGGCAGGGGGAGACTTAGCTGGCCTGCCCAGGCAAGGGTCAAAGAGGGTAGTCAGCTAAGCTGGAAAACAGTACAGTTCGTAGCACTGAAAGACTGCATGGAGGAAAGAGGGAAGGCCTAGTTCCAGTCCAAGAGAAAGGGATATGAGATAGGCCAGCCTGGACATGCTCTCCAGTTTGAACCCCAGGTTCATTCCCCACAAGGGGCTACCTGCAACTTATTTTTTCTTTAGTGAGCCTTTCAGCTTCTTCTCTGAGGAGCGCTGTTTCCTCACCTTCTCCTCTTTCTTCCCCAGGTTCTCATAAACCGTTGACTCCTCTTTCTGCCTGTAAGAGCAAATKAAAAAGTGAACAGGAGGAAAAAGCTAGCCAAGTCAGCAGGGAAGACTATGGCAAAAAGATCTTACTTGGAGGATTTTCGCGTGGCCTTGGCATGCATGTTCCTCACGGCAGGTGGATAGGCGATGTTGCCATACTCAGACTCACTGGGCTTCCCTTTCTGAGACTGCAGGAGAGAAAAGCCAAGCTGAGAAGAGAGGTCTGGGAGAAGCAAGAAAGATATCATAAAAGAGTTACAGCTCTTACCAGTGCCTCACTCTAGTATCTGGGTGGAGGTGGGTGGATTGCTGAAGTCTTCAGGCTCTTGGTGCACTCTACCCACTGCTGTCGCAGAAGGGAGCAGTAAGACTGCTAATGCCTCCTTGTATGTAGGTGAATAGTGGGGGCAACTAATTACTGGAGGCACTGGCATGCCTGATAGTGTTATATGTCAGCTGAAGAACATTAAATAGCAGCTGGTTGGTGCTGCCAGAGGCTAAAGGTAGAGCTAAAAGATGTCACTTATCAGCTAATAGGAGAAAAGAGTTCCTATACTTTCCACAARGGTTTGGGCAGCAGCTACAGAACCAGGATGGGAAAGACAAAGAGGAAAGGAGAGGGCCAAGTCTATACCTGTCTTCARTCCAGCTTGTAAGTGAACAGCACTTGGTGGAAGCGTTGCACAGAACATGGTTGAAATAAACAGCAATAGGTTTTAATGTGGTTATTTGTTCAGAAGGGGTTGGTATTTGAGCTGCAATATTGTCCATTGAATTTTAAAGGGTAGGGAAGGGATTCATATCTCASTGCACCATCACAGTCTGTGCAGGTCCCAGCAATTGCTTGAGGCTTAGGAAACAGAGCACTTTGGCTCAGAGGCAGCATCATACAGGGCATAGATGCATAGAGTGGGAATGTAGAGTTCTCTTTCTCACCTGGATGACTTCCAGCTTTTTCTTGGTAGTTTCTATGAACTGGCAAATGGCCATGTAGATGAACTTGTATTGGGCCTCTGTCTGCACCATTCCAGAGCGCTGGGCCCTCACCATCTGGATGGTCTTCTGGATGTCAATGTCACAGTCCAGCCCTAGCAGGGGGCACCAGAAATGCTTATGGGCATGTTTGCTGACACCCTATCCCATTCTCTGTCCAAAGTAGGCACAAGGGAGCTCAGCTGGGAGCTTTCCACTGCCCTTCATATTCTTTACAGGAGTCCTCTCATCCCTCCTTCCTGCTCAACATCCTTCAAATCTGGCCCTGGTTGAAGAACCCAAGCTCAGAGAAGGCTAAAGGTACAGCGAGTGGATACAGTTCAGCTATCCAGCAGYGCAGGATCTCTCCCACGGATATTTCATGTTTTTAACACCCTGCAGCAGGACTTAAGGCCAGTCCATTTCAGGACACTGTAGGGTCCTCTTACCCTTGGTGGAGATCGTTTCCACTATCATATCAATGACGATGATAGTCCCAGTGCGGCCAATTCCAGCACTGCAAGGAGAAGACAAGCAGTGGTCACAATTACTATGGTATCCACAACCACCCATCTAGGCATGAACCAGGGTCCTGAAGAAAAATGCAGCTGCTTCTGGGAGGAAGTAGCACTTATAACAGCTGTTCAGCAATGCCACAAAAGAATGCAATGAGCATCATTCATTTAGGGGTGTCAAAGAAAGAGGGCAAAGGAGGTACCAGGGCTGGTGTATGCTTCACTCACAAGTCTTGGGGAATGACTAGAGCAACARGACAGAGACTTTCTATGTCTCACAATATAGGAGAGATGGAAAAGGCTTCAAATCCCAGMCTTTGTACCCACCTGCAATGCACCAGAATAGGCCCAGCATGTGGGATGCTCTCCTGCTTCTGGTTGATTTGATCGAGGAAGCTGAGCACTCCTCCTGGCTCACTGGGGACGCCATGGTCAGGCCAACTCAGGTACTGGTAGTGCCAAATCTCACGCACAGCCTCACCCTGACAATAACAGAACATCCCACTGGCAAAGCTACAGCCCAGTCCTGGCCTAGCCAGTCCAGTCTTGGCCTCTGTCCTAGGAGAGGTAGATCTGAAGCCAGAGCATCTGGCTCCTGTTCACTCCTTGGTCCTTCCACCAAATGACCCACCCAAACCAGGTGAACACTGACCCCAGGAGAGATGCAACAGCAGCATTACCACAGCACCCAGCAATTCCCAGCCTTAGACATACAGCCACTGTTAGATCCATAGGCACCATGACAGCTCCTGACTTGGCACACTCACATCATTTATCGGCGACACACAGAGTTGCCGGAGTTTGTACTCCAACGCATCATGCTCCCCAGCGTTCTCCACAATGTAGGGACCATATTCTTTCGTGCTGCCGACCTCTGGCCAGTAGGGTACACATTTGTTCTGTGTGGACAGAGGATGCAGGTAGATTAAGAATGGACAGAAAGAGGGCAAGAGAGAAAAAAAAGAGCAGTAGTTGAAGGATATAAGAGGGCAGCTCCAAGACTCCTACAAACACCTACTTACCCGTCCTTTCTCTACTTCCCGTGTGGTCATCACAATAATGCGTGTGTTCTCCTGCCACACCATCTGCCAGAAGTCATTAACCGTGGCATCCAGGCAACCCTGGCTGGCAATGTAGGTCTTGGTGCACTCATCTGGGCTGATTAGATTGTTCTGTGGGTGGATGGAGAAGATTAAGTGGGCTGCAGGGATCAGGCAACCCTCTCCCCCAACATATACAGTCATCTTTTCAGAATCTCACCTTGACATAGTTCGCATTGATATAGTCAGATCCAGGGATCTTTGGATCCCTTCCTTGGAGAATGACTCTGGAGTGATCGACTGGAGTTGCAGTGAAAAAATCAACAGAGAAATGAGATATTCTGTGCTCAGCTCTCTGGAGCTCCCTCCCTGCCCTACACTACCTCATTTACATTACCCAGTGTATGCATCCTGCCACATATTTTCATTTCTCCTCCTCTGGGGGTCAGACCAATCCCACAAATCTCTCTCCCTCCCTCTGTGCTGGACCACACTATGAGCAAATAAGCCTAATGCATCCCTACTGCCTTCAAGGGCATGGAAAGGCTGTGACCTCTCTAATCAACTCCTAAATCCCCAGTGCTGCACACCTTGTAACCTGTCCCCACTCTGGAGCCTAGAGCAGGCTGAGGCAAGGCCAGAGATGACTTGGACAGCTCTTCATTGCATCCCTGTCTGTACTTGCTTTTATTTACACTGGAGAAACAAGACTCACAGGGCAAGATGTTTTTATACCGGTTCTTGCTCTTGTTCTCAGGTCTCTGACCCTCATGACGGTCGTACAGGTGCTTGGCTTCCTGTTTTTGCAGGCTCTGAGAGCAGAACAGAGAATAATCATGACAAGGTCACAATCTGTGACAGGGGACACRGGGACTCAGAGGAACAGTGGCAACTCTGAGGACATTTGGATGTGCTTCTGGGAGAGCAGAGAATTAAAAGTAAATCTAGACTAGAAAAGTCCGAGGTTCATGGCCTGATCCCCGGTTACTGGCTTTCCCATCCATGAAAAGGCACATTTCAACCTCAGTGGGTTCACTTAAGATTATACTCTACAGGAACAGGATCTAATACTCTACAGGAACAGGATCCAAACAGAATATTTTCAGAGAAAGACTGACAAAAATTGACAAGACTGCCTAAGAAGTTTGTGCCCAGGAATAAATTACAGATGGAGAAGAGGTGGTAAGCAGGGGCTTCCCAAAAAGCCATATGACTATCCTCTACCACAGTTGCTTACATCAAATTCCTCCCAGAATCCAGCCTTGGAAGTTTCCTCAGTCAGACTCTTCTTGTTCAGCTCCTGCACTCTATTCTCAATGTCAGCAGCATTCACCCTAGTAGCATAGTAGGGCTGGGAAAAGACAACAGGTTGGCATCAGAGAGAGAGGCTGCTGGAGAGCCAAGTCTCCTCTGTGTGCTCTGCAGAAAAGGAGGAGAGGGACAGAAAGTAGAAACAAACAAGTGGATCCTTCCAAAGGATTTCTGCAATGAGAAAACTATTTACCTGCTTCAGGTACACAAAGGAGCCGGAGACCTCCTCAATCCCAGTTTTCTTGAAATGCTCCACCAGCTCTGCCAAGCTGTCAAACACTTCTGCACCTCCAACTGTGTAGCGCCCATTCTGAATAGAGCAATAGAGTTATATCCCCTAACAGTCCTACAGTTAAATCTGACAATGCTCAGGGAAAAGGTAACACCGATGTGCAAAGCCCTAGCACCACTCTGTGCTGTCTGGAAGAGCATTTTCTCTGGCAAGAAGRTCAAATAGTAATTTGCCCTGAGAACGTTAAGCTCATAAAACGGTGAACTGATGCCTTCTCTCCTCAGTGGATAGAAATTCAGAGACAACATCTTGCCCTCAGCATTCATTTAAACTCAATTGCTTTGAAATTCTCTTCTACTCCCTGCATTATTCCACAGGAAAAAGATAGGAGAACTTGCGACAGACAGGTTGATAACATCTTCCAGACTAGGTCTGGAGATCTTGCAGATGCCTTTTGTCCCCCAAAAGTTTTTAACCTCTTTATCTCTTTCATAAGCTAATCATCAGACTAGGAACCCTTCTTTCTCCTTCACCACAGACTCCTTGTGGAGTTCTAACCTTGTTTCCTCCTATTTAAGCACCCAGCATTGCCCATGGTCACCCTGTCCTAGGCAAGGACATAAGGAACCTGCAAGGTGAAACCACCCTTTACTTTAGTTTCACAGGCACTCTGGGCAGTAATCAAGCTGATCATGACCATGCTTTTGGGGACACAATCAGCAGAGATAGGCAGAGGCCTCTTCCACTCCCATTCCTTTTGTCCTTCTACCCTACTCACCTCGCACATGATCTTGACATGGGTGACTTTGAGCCGGGCCCCAGAGCCACTGGTTGCCCCAGCTGGTGGAGCATCAGACCCAGGTTTAAATTGGTCAGTCAGAACAGACAAGACAAAATCCCCAGGTTTGCTGAGACTCTCTCGCACCAAGAAAGTCCAAGGGGTGGCCTTGGCCTGGAGCAGTGACTCAGCTGCAGGGCCAGACAGATGCCCATGGTACCACCTACAAGAAAAACAAGAGCAGGTCATAACAGAGGTGCAGATACAAGTAGTGATTGCCCCTGAACTGAGGAGTGATGGGCAGCAACACTGGGGGAGGGAAAGGAAAGAAAGCAACAGAAAGAGAGAGAGAAGCAGAGAGAGAGASAGACAGACAGAGAGAGAACAAAACTAAGCAAGGAGCAGGATCTTGGGAAAGGCAGGTGAGAGAGAAAGAAGTGGACTGTACCAGCAGGAAAAGGAAGAGGAGGAGATGAAGCTAGAATGGACTGATACACCAAAGGGCTATGCTCCCATTCAGAGGGACCTGGGCAGAGAGGAACCTCCTGAAGTTCAATAAAGGCAAGTGCAGAGTTCTGCACCTACGGAGGAATAGCCCTATGCACCAGTACAGCCTATGGGCTGACCTGCTGGAAAGCAGCCATGTAGAGAAGGACCCAAGAGTCTTGCTGAACAAGAAGTTGACCATAAGCCAGCAATGTGACCTTGTAATCAAGAAGGCCAATAGTATCTGTGGTGCATTAGGAAAAGCATTGCCAGCAAGTCRAGGAAGGTGATGTACTCCCCCTGTACTCAGCTCTGGTAAGGCCACATGTAGACTACTGTRTCCAGTTCTGGGCTCCCCAATACAAGAGAGACACGGAGCTACTCCAGTTAGCTCAGCAGAAGGCTATGAAGATGACTAAGGGACTGGAGCATCTCTCCTGTGAGGAAAGACTGTGAGAGCTGGGCTTGTTTAGCCTGGAGAAGACTAAGAGTGGATCTTAGCAATGTATGCAAATATCTTAAGGGAGGGTGTCAAGAGGATAAAGCCAGACTCTCTTCAGTGGTGCCCAGTGACAGGACAAGAGGCARCAGGCACAAACTGAAACACAGGAAGTTCCATCTGAAAACGAGGAAGAATTTCTTGACTGTGAGAATGACAGATTAGTGGAGCAGGTTACCCAGAGAGGYTGTGAAGTCTCCATTCTTGTAGATATTTAAAAGCTGACTGGACAGTTTACTCTACTAGGTGACCTGTTTGAGCAGCCAGGTTGAACTAGATGATCTCCAAGGTCCCTTCCAACCCCAACTGCTCTGTGATTCTGGAACCAGGCAGGCAGAATGCTGTTAACACAGGACAAAGGGGTAAAGCACCAAGTGGAATTCGGTTGTGTGATATACAAACCCAAAGGCAAGCAATGCTTGCTGACTGGAAGACCCAGCTGGGGGAGGGTAGCCTGTAGTATTCAGTATCTCCCAGCATGGGCAGGCTCCACGGATTCCAGCCTTACTGTTGCAGGGTGCTTTCAAAACACAAACATCGAGGAAATGAAAATAAATGCCCAGTGAGTCAGAAAGTCTCCCATCTGATTTAGCAGCACYCAGATTGCTGTGTTAAGCTCATACTCGTCAAAGAATGATCCTAGGAAAAGATACTTTTCTTAGACCTCTAGCAATGATCCCTCTTTCTGAAACTCACTCATCTTTTCAATCAAAAAGTAATTCCTATTCTCTGAACAGATCACACTGCAGCAATCATCCTGGTCGTGGGGGTAGAGACCAGTAGCCACCTGGAGGCCATGTTCTGCTCCTGGTACTTTTTGTTGTTGCTGATCCATGAGCTGTCCTCTCACCACAAGGCAGGGAGTGTCCCCATCTGTCCAAGGCACTCTCTGCCCTGCTTCATGGCTGGCCACAGGGAGCAGAGGGACACAAGCTTGGCGCAAATGGCACAAGCCAACCCCCTTCTCACCTACAAGTACCTCTGTGATGGATATGCCTGCCTGGTGAGCCCTCTCTTCTCCTGCAGGATGTGGGTGGAAGGGCTGGTCAACAGAAGCAGGCTTAGAGATGGGACAATCCTGTCCTCTCCTCCTACCCCAGGGCTCTGGCACTATAGGAACCCCAGATGTGTCGCAGGTTGCCTCCATAGAGATGCTGCATTTCCTCATGCCTATTTCAAGCTCCACAGCCTCTTTGGATCATATCAGATGGTGATAGAGGTGCTGCTGAGCCACCAATTAGAGAAGCATAGAGACAAACTGTATCAAATTGAGAGCCATGAGATGTTCTAGGCACTGGTGTTGCTCCAAACCATCCCACTCCTCCTGGTACCCACTTGCTGGTTCTACCAGGTCTGGACCCATCTCTGCCCAGGGGTCACCCCAGCCCTGGTGCTTCTGTCCCTTCACTTCTTCCAGTTCAATGGCAGGGAGCAGATTTGGGCTCTTCTCTTCCAGGTAAGGTTGGATATGGCTCAAACAGATCCCTCCAGTCCTGGGACATCCCTGTTCAGGCTCTGCACTGTTGGGCTCTGCACTTAGGGGCCTTTGCAGTGAAGCTGTCACACCAGCTGGAGGCTGTTTTCATTGTGACTCTGTACTGCTTCCACAAAAGTTCCTTGGCAGCTGGAGCCACAGCCACTTGGGGTGTCTTCCCCTGATTAACAGTATTTCAAAAGCAGGTAGCTGTTGCATCAGACTTTGAAATGCCTCTCCCTGATTCTGCTCACCTCAGGTACTGCAAGAAAGGTCAGACATAGTCCATATGTCACTGCACACACTGCGGTCAAGGCTGCCCTGATGCTTAGTAGACTAGTCAGCGTAGGTAGAGCCACAGAAACAGGTTTGCTGCCCACAAAGCAATTAATAGTAGAAGCCTAAGATGATATTGCTGCCTATGGTGACCTTCATGTTGTTATGGTTCTTCTGCTATCCATTCCCCAGACTTAAAATCTAGTCCAGGAGGCAGTCACAGAAGCAGCCAGGGCATTCATTCACCCCTTCTCTGGATTCACGCAACTCTTGCATCTGGCCAAACCAACACATTTCTCTATACATCATCTTAGGAGTCATTACAAGACAAGTCATTACAAGTGGCAGAGAGCTACTGTGTCTTACATAGCAGTGCCCAGCTTTAATTTCTTTTGATCTTTACCTCATACACTTCAATAAATAGCTGATGACTTCTGTTGCACAGTAATTACTAATTTCTGCTCATCTGATCTGCTTTCCAAAGAAGCATCCAGCCACCACCTGCAAGTGTACAGGATGTCTGGGAAATGGTTGATTCCCCTCCTGCTCAAGAAAGAGGGCTTCCCCTTCACAGGTAGGAAGGAGTTAATGGGTCCTGTTCTCTCCCCTCCCCCTCTAGTGGAGCTTAGCTCTTCGAAACCACGTGATGGAAAATCTCTTGGGGAGAGAGTGAGAGGAGCTTTCGTAAGAGCTTGGGGGGGGGGGGAGAAGTTTCCAACCGCAGGGAGGAAGGGAGGAAACTGCATGGCCACAACCCAACGGCCTTGACTGGAAAGGATGGCTAGAGTGCAGACATTGCACCCTTGCAGCCCTGCACAAGCTTGGGGGTGCCCAGGTGCTTCTCACATGGCATCTTGTTGCTTGTCTCCAGGTGCATAGGACAGAACTATCTGCTCCCCATATAGGAATCTGCCCCCATCCCAGACCAAAACACGGATAGCTCCTCGTGCTGCATCAAAGAGCCTGAAAGTACAAGGCAAGGGCAAAACCACCTGATTTGATTTAGGAACTTGGTATCAGGAGACATATGCAAAGTGGGGACAAGAAGAAGATTGAGCAGGCCAGGAATAGCAGGGGAACGCGGCCTTACTTTCAGGTGCATGAGTCACCCATRTCTGGAATAATCATAGAAGTCTCGGGCAGGGCTGAGGGCTCTCACACATCTTTTCATTCTGGGGACCACTACAGACACAGAACTAATGCCACAACCTTTGCTCTTAGAAACAGGATATAAATAGCAAAGACAACAAGAAAACAAATACAGATAGGGCCCTATTGGGTCTGGTGTGATGGGAAGGGTATATCCAGCTATTCCTGGGGATGCTGTCCCTGTGAAAACATAGGAAAGTGTGGGAGGCAGGAGACACCATTTCTGTAAGGTTAGCCGCAGGGATGGTGGCATGGTCACAGACCATGAAACACWGAGGAGGTCTCAGCACAGACACACTAACTGCTTTGATTTCTCTATACCTCTCTGTAGTGGGGTCAGAGCAGTTGAGTGGGTACCGCAGGTCGATGATGGTTCCATCCTTGTCCTGCAATGAGCCCTGTTGCTGCGTGTAGTACTCCACCAGTTCCGACAAGGTTGCAAACTTCTCCCCTCCATACAGGTCATAGAAATCTCCAGTATTCTGGATGCGGATGTGGGTTACCTGGTCACCAACCCTGTGGGATCATGCAGAAAGCAGGCCAGTGAGGGGATTGGAAAAGAGGCAGAAAAGTTGGAGTCCCTGAATTCTCTCCTGCATGGAACCAGAACAAATCAATTCAGTGAAAGGAAAGGATTGGAAAGGGAAGCTCCTGGGGCAACCTGAGAGAAGGTCTGGACGATACTGGGAAACTCCAGACCTTTTACAGCTTGAAAATAACTCAAAGGAATAAAAAGAGGGGGAAGGAGAGGCCAGGACACAGGAGGATTCAAGCATTCTGAATATGTAACCCTCGAAAGGCAGAAGTTGGAGTCCAAGTTACCTACCGAACTGAAAGAGAAAAGTCCCCCTGATTCTTCCTACTGGGCCTGGCTAGAAAGCTCCCATGGACGCCCCGTCCCTTCAGCAAGGCTTCAGCTTCCAGACCACTCAGGTCACGGTGAAACCACCTAGCAGAGGAAATAAAAACAGGACCAGGTAAATGAAAAAATTATTTTCAAATTGCTTTCAAATTCCACAGCTTTATTGTGGAGACTTACACAGTGAGGTAGGACGCTCCCCAGCCAGCATCTCTAGAGGCATCCCATACCCACACAGGTGACAGCTAGCAGGAGCAAAACGAAACTTGCGTCTGATACCTGCCCCAGCCCATGAAAGGCTTCCACTGAGTTACAGCTGCCAGGATGATCCCTTTTTTCTGTCTTACATTCCTGGTCCCTCTCCCCACCCACACACCACTCAGTCCCTCTTACCTCACCATTCTGGAGGGAGAGAGGAAAGGGGGGCCAACTGGCTACCACCAAAGCAACTCAGCAAACACAGAGGAAAGATCTCTTTATGCTGACGAGAAAAGGGAAGTCGGAGGTCTGTGCTGGAGCACCCAATGCCAAGCTGTTTCYGCGTCTCCTGGGAGCTGGCCATGTATCTCTCCTGGCATCTACTGTTAGTCCATTCAGTCTGTCTCCATTAACCTCACTCTGGACACATCCCTTGTTCTCCTGGTGCTCTGTGCACTGCTGTTGGGCACAGACAAGAGTAACCTAGTACGCAGCTGGGCACGCGCAACTCCAGGAACAGGAAGTGCTCTGAGCCATCAACTCCCCAGCCCCAAGCTGCTTTGCACACACTTCTGCTTCTCATTTTGCATCTTTTCTCCTCCTCCCCCCACCGCATTATTTTGGGGTCTCTGCCTTTTATCACAGTGGGGTTGACTAGCCAAGTTCTTCCTGGGTTCCGGTTGTGTTCATAAAGTTCAGCTCTACAAGTCATCTTTTCCTCTTCCTCCCTAAGGGGCCAATAATCAATGCCCCCAAAAGTCCTTGCAGTAGTGCCAAGTGGACCACAGCTTCCTGAGGTCACCCATGCATCTGCAAGCTAGCACATGCTAGCATACATTCAGCAATGAAACGCTCACATTTGACCACCCACTCAGACGCACAGCTTGGGTTCTCCTGGGCTGTTCTCAGCTACCTAGCTGAAACCTCCATGCTCCAGCTCACCAATGAATAAGCCATGCAGCCACCTTCTCAGCAGATAAATATCCTATGTGCTCTATACACCCACAGAGGGAATCCATGCAAACTCAGAACAGACTTGCAGCTTTTGAGGCCCGGGCTAGCACTCTGAGCACAGCAGTGTCTTCCAACCAGCTTCTGAAACACAGTCTGCTTCCAGAATGTGCCTTTGACAGAAGCATTATAGCTTAGGGGTGGGTGAATCTGCCTAGAAAAGCAGGCACAAAGCAGGACAAACAGCTATTAGCTAAGACTGGCATATATGGCATCAAGAGAGTCCAGTCTAGAACCTGCAAGGTACCAAGACAGCATACTGAGTTAAACATGTCAATTTAAACAAGAAGATAGAAGGAAAGAAAACTAACAGTTTACAGCCCATGACTGCCTTTTCTCTTAGCACTGGTTTTAAGGTCTGCAGTTCTCGTGAAAGAAAGAGTGCTATGGGGTGGCTAAGGAGGGCAATCCAACTGGTGAAGGAGCCTGACTCTTCCCTAGGGCCGTATCTCAGCTACTCTGTATGGTAGCTGAGACATGAAGTGTGGGCAGCAGGAACAGTAAGAGATTTGTTTATTTCAAACATCAGCAGCTGCAAACTTCTCTGCACACCACTAGACTGGGAAATTCTGCAAAGCAGCTGAACAGATTGCTAGCAATGACCCAAACATAACTAACATAACTTGTGGCCAAGGAAGATACTGAAACTAGCAAAGGGAAGTACAGGAGAGGAGAGGAAGCCAAGCTTTATTGCTAGAAAGACGATTTAAGTATCTACACCACCTTCGTTTGAAATGCTTCCAGTTTCACACAGACGATCAGCAGGGACATGGTAAGTTGAAGAGCTCCTGCTGTACAGACCTAAAACATGGGAAACTTCAAAGGCACAGAAAATTGTGGCCCAAGGCAACAGTCTTTACACAAAGAATGGGCTGCACCTAACGCAAATCAGAGCCAGAGTAGTGCTGGCATAGGAAAGTAATGACATTTAGAGTTTGGATAGAAATGATAAGAAATCAAACAAATCAAGCAAAGTAATAGTGATACTTACTCAAAGACAGAAAAGAAGCAGACCAGAGCAGGAGAAGTTCTGGGCAGAAGTCACAAAAGGGAATTCCTGCTATCAAAAGGATATTAGATTATGCAGGGTTGATAGGAATCCATAGCAGATAAAAATAAAATTGAGGCATCCCTACACCTTAAAAACTGGACAAAACAGAGTATCTGCCCAAGGAACAGAACATTACTGAGACACAGGGGAGTGGGGAAAGAACCAGGTGCCAAAGAGCCCCAATCAAGATAGAAACGGAAAGTTAGAGCTAAACCCATGTAATTCAGTATCCTCCAGTTGAGCAAACCTCTGGGAGCAGTATAGCCCACAAGGCAGTATCTGTGTGGATACAAATCCCAAATCACATAATTTACAAAGTGAATTTAAACCTCTAATTGTTTCCACATCAGGAAAGGACTAGGTATGCACAGGTGGTCCAGATCAAAGACACCAAGACAGATAATAAAAAATTACCAGTGAAGAGTTCCAACTGATAAGCTGAGCAAATATCGCGTGGGTTATATTTAGAGAAGCAATTGCTTGTTATCTTTGAAGTTGTTCTCTGTAAAGGCTGGAGCATGCAACAGCAGACTGTAATTGAGCTACTGAAATACTTTCTTAATATAATTAACAGGTTAAGAGATTTCAGCATCAAAGGGACTATTCTTACTGTGTAGTTTGGCCTTCAGTACAATACAGACTATAGAACCTCATCTTATAAATCCTTTGTGGAGCTAGGCCACAACTAGCACAGGAATCAATTTAAAAAAAAGAGAATAAATGAAGTAGCTAATTAAAAGATGCTCACATATGGACTGCTGGGGAAAAAAATAGAGACTGACAGGGAAGGGAAGCTTGTCAAATCCAAGCAAACTGTATCAGCCAGATTCCCCTTGTCTACAAGCTTGCTAAGTCTCTCAGAGAACTCCAATAGTATTCCAAGATAGGCCTTCCTTTACAAAACTAGATACCAACTCTTTCTTTAATGTCATATTCATTCCTTTCTCTATTATTATCTCTATTTTATTTCTCTATTATGGCATCTAATCTCTTGCTCTTTCTAAATATCAATTTTATTGGTCTGTGGTTCTTATTTTTAAAAATCTTTTTTAAAAAATCAGCACTGCATTTGCCACCCTGTAATTCTCAGCTCGAAGGAAAGGTATAAGCAGGAGGTTGCAGTTCTACACAGAACCACCTAGTAGCTCAGCTGCAGCATTCTTGCGCTGTGTTAGAGCTGCCAAATAAAGGCCATTTGCTCTGGGGGAATGGGCAGATGGACCATCTTCCTGCAATTTGCCCAAGCCAGATGCTCTCTGGCAGGCTACAGGACCACAGGACAATGCTGGGCCCAACCAGAATCTAGCCATAGATTAATGCTGGTGGCCAGTCTCATTTCCTTATACCATGTTGCTGCAGTCCCAACAACAGAGCTCCCATTTGGATTAACAGTGAAGAGTTTTGTCAATTAGGGCTGTAAGACAGTAACAGTAACAAATCAAGAAATAACCAGGCTTAGAAAAGGTGTGATACCTGATCTCTCTCTGTACAAAAAATGTTTTGAGATGCTGCAGCTGCAGGGCCTGCAGAAGGCAGAAAATAGTTGTATTGGACTAGTGTCAAAAGCTCTTCTCTCTCTTTATAAAAGTGAGGAGGAGGAGCAGCAGCAATAGTAATCTAACACACTGAACTCAGTCTTCCAGCCATCCTGTAGCTCCTAGTCCAAGGTGCTCTTTTTCTCCCTGCCTGATTCCTACTTCCAGTATTTTTATTTTTCTCACCAACAGCACTGTTTTCTGTCCTTAGCTAGCATACACAACACTCACCCACAGGATGGCATCRGGATCTTGACCAGTAGATCCCCGCTGATAGGGGACTAGCAGCAGCAGGTAGAGAGAGTACCACAGCCTTTAACCAGAGGGTCTTACTAAAAAATAAAGTATTATCAGAAGCATCAACACAGTAGTATCTGAAATGGACTTGGGAGAGAGATCAAACAACTTGACAGAGTAAGGGGTGGGCTCATACCCTAGAGACATGGCTGGATGCTCACCATGGTGAGTTCCACAGCTCTGGAAGGAGCAGCTGACAGTACTTTGGGTCTGCTGCAAACCCTGTGACTCACCTGCATCTGATCAGCACAGGCAGAACTCTGAACTTGGCCTGTTCTGGGGTGGACAGAGGAAAAGGTAGTTCCAAGGCGGGCAAACAGCAGGCCACAAGCAAGGGTTTAAATTTCACAATTTGCAAAACACTTCCTGGGCTGTAGTTAATAAATAATTAGAAGGGTGGGAGAAGGCCAAGCCCAAGCTGGGAGAGGTGGATGGAGTCAGAAGGGACCGACTACTCTTCCTGCCTCCTATTTGCAAAGTTCACGCCCTTGCTGGCTACATTCCTCAGCAGTTTGTAGTTGAAAGACACAGAAAGCAAAACTGAATGCAGCTCTCTCAGGTCTGGCTCTCCTTTCCCTGCTCCGCCAGCCCTTCTATCTTGACCTACCCACACCCTTCCCAAATGCATCAACACTTCCAAAAGCAAGAGACACATGAGCTGCAAGCYCACCAACCTGATGCCCCTTCACTTGAATAAGGTCAAAAACACCAGGCTGCAGTAAAAAGGGGCAAAACTAGCTCTACCATGTCAGTCCCAGCTACACCTTTCTGCAGCCTTTTTCATTAGGATTAACACATCTGCTCACACATTCAACTAGAAAACAACAATGCAGCTATACAACCTGGTGTGAGGACCATACAGGGGGTAAGCAAATCAGGAAGACTGACCCAGCTGGGTCAAGGGGTCTTAACTCTGTTTATGACAACTGCTAGAGAACACCTTACAGACTAATATATGTTTATGAACCTACTGCCTAGTACACTTCAAATATCTCATTTGAATGTGCTTGTTCTCATGTTCTCAGAGGTTCTTAGCACCTCTGAAATCACGCTAAAAAAAAGGCACTGTTTTAATATTAGGTGTTATGGTTTCACATGAAGGCTTGCACAAGCAAGCAGCTTTTTCTGGCATTAGTACATACAAGCCCTCCAAGTCATTTATACAGGTGTTACCAGACATGAGGTGGGCACTGCTGTAACTGCCTTTGCAGCAGCAGAAGCAACCCACCCCTGCAGAGCAGGGCTAGGCCCACGTTTGTTCAGAAATCACGAGTGTGGTTTTCCTGTTAGTTTTATTCACAAGCAGGCATACAAACGTGCACAGAACAGCAGATTCCTCCCAGAACAACGTCTCCCCTGTTCAGCCACCCCCTTCGCAGCGCTGAACCCCGAGCCACAGGCAGCCCCAGCGGCGGGGGCACAGAGGGCTGGAGAACCACCATGGGGCTGGGACAGGACAAGCCTCTGCTCTCACGAGGTCGCCACTCCCCCGGTGCCAGCCCCGTGCGGGGGCAGCGTCATCGGGGGCAGGAACATGGCTTTGAGCTTCCCCGACATGCTGGCTATCTCCGGGTCCTGCGATTCGTACGATTTGATCAGCCGGGCGAACTTCAGCACACCTAGAAGGAAGAGGATGGAGAGAGAGTACGGTCATGCCGCGGCGCCCCACGCCGGCGAGGACGCGCCCCACGCCGGCGAGGACTCGCCCCGTGGGGGGCCACCCACCTTCCGGGACTCGCCCCACGGGGGGGCCACCCACCTTCCCCGTCGTTACTGAAGCCGTAGGCTTTGATCACGTCCTGCTGAATCTGGGTGGCCACGGGCAGCAGGAACTGCAGCATCTTGCCCATGTCGTTGCAGGCGTTGTCGCGCGCCTCATCCATGCGCTGCGCGTTCTCCGGGAAGCCGAAGGCCTTGATCACCTCCGCCAGCACCACTGCSGGCACACACACACACACGTACATGGCTGCCAACCCCCCGCCCGCCCGGCGGGCCCCACTCCCGGGCGGGCCTACCCACCCCGCTCACCTTTGGCCTGCTCGGCGCTCAGCGGCGCGGCCGGGGTCTGCGCCGACGCCGCCATGGGGCGCCGCCTTCCCCGCCGCCACTCCGGGGCCGCTGCTGCGGCCGCCAGCCAGGCCCTGGGCGCGCATGCGCAGCCAGCTTTCTGCCGTTACACACCACGCTAAGGCTTCCCGCGAAGCGGGAAACCTGCTAGACAAATACTAAAAGAGCTGAAATCACTGCGGCGAACCCGCCCGCCGCGGGGGCCCACCCAGGCTGCACTCTCCCATGGTAAGGGCGAGCCGCCGCTTTTTCTCAGCCTCCCTAATTAACGCCTCTGCGGCCTTCCGAAGGGGTCTGAGTTGCCTGACCCACGCGAGGATGGCTGTAATAGCCGAAAACAGAGGTTTCAGGGCGTATTTTGGGCGATATGTAAATAAGCCGTTTCCTATTCGTGGTACAGAGCGCCCCGCCCCGCGGTGGGTCCTCCGTGTTCACAGGGGCGGGGACGGGGCGGTCGGCGGCGATGCGGCCGAGCCGGGCCGGGCCGGGCCGGGGCGGGCCGAGCCGAGCCCTCGGCTGCGTGGCCACGAAGGGTTTCACTTGTGCGGCTGGGGTACTGGCCCCGCTTCGGCATTTCCTATAGCAACACCTCGCCTCTCTCACCTCGGCCGTKCCCCAGGCTCTCACCACCCTCCGGGCCCTACAGCGACCGGCATCACAGCCACTCTCCGACCCTTTTCAATATCCCCCATTTTCATTCCCCTCCCCCGGGACAACCTCATTTCTGAACACTCCTGCAAGCAAGCAGTTACACCGCACTTCCAGATTGCTTCCTACTCCCAGTAAAAAAGAAATGAACACAACAGAGACTGTTTCTGGAAGGGTTTTTTTTTGTTTGTTTGCTTTTCTTTTTTAAGAGCTTCATATATATATTTATATATATAAATTATTAGAATGTGTGTTTGGGCTTGGGAGTGCGTGGGAAACTGTTTGAGTGTTTTTCCGTAGTTGGGTTGTTGGTTGCTTTTTCTTTTTTTTTTTTCATGTTTAAGTAAATATATATATGGGGACCAATCGAGATATACAACTGTGAAATCAGACACGCACAGAGGGATAAGGGACTCACAAATTGCTACATAAAACTGCCACGTCTAATAGGATGTGCATGAGTTAAAGTACATCAATTAGAATGGGTTGGGGGAGAGGGGCAACCACCTTTGCAAAGAGTACGAGGATGCAGGGTCTCTTGGCCATGTCAGCTCTCCCAACGGGGCTCAAAGGGGTAGATCGCAGTCTTTAAAACGGTCTCACGGTGCTTTGCACGTCATGGCCCTGTCCATTCCCTCAAGGCACAGGGAAGCACAGCCACCATCTCGTGAACAGTATCATGGTGCTTTGCACCTCAAAGGCTAGGCCGAGTCCCTCAGTGACTGACTGAGTAGGTAGGAGCGGCCATTTCTGAAGAGGTCCCATAATGCTTGCTTTGTATCTAACAGGATTTTGGAGACTGGGAAGCACTCTGGCTAATTCGAAAAAGTTCCATGTTGCTTTTTTTTTTGCGTCACTAAGCTGTATCTTACATCTAAAGTAGGGGAGGTGAAGAGGCATTTTGAAAAGAAGCTCCATATGATTTCAAGTTACTTCTTGGACACATCTCCTCCTCACAGAAGCAGAAAGGGCAGCAACATCATGACGTAAAATACTGTGATGCTCTGCACTGTTTTTATTTAATGCAACTCTTCCTCCAAAAGAAAGGATGGAGCAGCTGCAATCTTGAATTTCCATCAGTCTTTGTCAGTTCTCTGCAATGCTGATTTTGYTTTTCAGAGCCCTGCTGAAATTATGTACCAATCATTCCATGTCCTTTAGTGTTACTTCAGTCCCTCCCCACGTTCTCTCCTCTCCATTCTGCTCCCACGATGCCATCCTGTACTCTTCATCCATTCTGCTCTTGCACTGTACTGCACTGTAGGATCAGGATGTGTTACTCCGCAGCCTCCCCTCCCCCAAAATTTGGTTGCTCAATTGCTCCTCTTAAGAGAAAGACATGATGATGTTGCATTGAGGGTAGGAGTCCATTTAAAGGGGTTTGTCACTTTCTTTCTTCAGGTGACTAGAAGAAAGAAGAAGAAGAAGGTGATTGTGACAGAAAAAAGAGGAGAAATAATTTAGTTCTGTGCACTGCATTTGGCTAGTCTAGTCACTCATGACAGTGCTGGCTTTGAAAGCAAACAAAATCTTAAGGTAGTAGCGGCTATCCAGAAGGTACAGTGCACCTCTGCCTGTACCAACATGCTTCCCTGTGCACTTGCAAGAACCCTGTCTAAGACAGAGCATCCAACCCTTGTGAACATGTGGTTTTGCATGGTGCAAGCATATACTGGCATGCATGGAACAGGCAAGTTTATCCCCCAAGGAAAGGAGCTGAGACCCTACACAAGAGATTAGCCTACAGGCCACTGAACAGCCACTTGCCAAGAATGACCTTCATCATGGCCAACCCATAGCTGTGCCCCAGTGGCAAGTAATCCATGCTCTCAGATGTGGGGTCAAGGCTGGAGTCAACCACTTAAGGAGAAACGCTTCCCTGCTCCCACTTCTGCCATCCTCAGGCCATGGCTGGGTCCAGATTTGTACTGTGAGGTAAAAGCATTCTGCTCGCCCAGTGCCATGGAGAGAGCAGGTCCCATGCACCTGTAGTAATCCTCCTGTGTAGGGAGCGGTACTCCATGCAGAGGGTGGTGGGCATGAAGCCACTGCTGCTGTTCCAGAGCCAAGCGCTGCAGCTCAGCTGACTGTGCATGCATGGCCTGGAGCTGATGTGCTGCTGACATAGGTGCAGAGAGAGACCCAGGCAGGTCCCTGTAGGGTGCAGCTGCAGCCAAAGACAAACAAGAGAAAAAAAAAAGTTAATATAACAGCCCCATCCTCATCCATATCCACATAGTTCAGTCAAGACTTTATTGCACTTTTCCAGTCCTGCTAATGAGCAGGACTTGCTGATGCCCTGATATTCTAGGCCTGCCTATGCCATGACAGATGGTCTTCTGAGCTCCCCACTCTGCCCACCGAAGCTCTGTTGATGCTCTTTAGAGAAGACTAGCAGTCCCCATAAGCCTCCTTACCAAAAAGCTGGTGGCGCAGCACTTCATTCTCATGTAAGGGGTGAGGGAGCAGTGGGTTGGGGATGGTTCCTGCTGGGTATGGTATCCGGGTGAGATGTGATCCCGAGGCAAGTGGGTCAATAAGAGGGTGAACAGAGGCTGAGGCTAGAAAGAAAAAAATAGAAGATAATTGTCCCATGCTATGTAAGAGGCAAAGACACAGGTGCAACAAAACAGACAGACATGGAAAAGGCCAGTGCCTATTGGGGGTGGAATGACTGCAAGTCTAGACAATGCAGTACCATTTCCTTCTCAGTGTATTCCTTTGGCCAGCACTCAATTTCATGTGAACTAGATTGGCATATCTCTGTCCCTGCCACACCACCTGGGTGTGCAGACATTTTTATACTCCCTGGGGAGCACTGCTTCTTAGAGTTGATCCCACAAGAACCTGCTCTACAATCAGGTCTGTACCCAGTATTGTGCCCATATACCACAGGAGCTGTCATTCATATCTGTACTCATATTGAGTGCTTCCATTTCTAGGTCCCATCCAGGGCAGATGCTCAGTGCCAGGCACTCAAGTTTGCAAGTATTATCTAAGGCTGAAATGCAAGATATCATTTTATATGACAACTGCTCTTTCTAGGTAATCAAATCACTTAGTGTTTTGGACTCACTCTCAAGATGCTCCTGGGGGTACAGAACTATGCTGCATAGGTGAATCAATGTTCATCAATACCCAATACCACTCTGAGTGGTTGCTATTGCAAGAATGGGTGTTTGTCTGTAATTATCACCAGGTCCCACTGACCTTTCACAACGCCCAAATAGGCATAGCACTTTTTTTCCTATTATATTGTAGTTTGGGCTTTGTTTTCCTGCGATATTTGTCACTAAACTTCTTTTTCCCTTGCTTTCCTGTATTATGTGGAAATGGAAGAGACCAAGATTCAGTTCTGAAGGGCAGCAGCCTTACAGTTTCTTTCATAAATGCAAGCCAACTTAAAGCCAATCTATGTCCCATCATTTCCCACCATCTACAGCAAAAGCCATGGGACAAAACTGGAGAGCCAACATTTCATTAGGCTTAAGGATATCTTTGAAACGGTTGTTAGCGGGGCCCCTATCCTCTCTGCAGACCAGTCTGGGAGTATAGTCTGCAGCACTACCACCTTTGTTAGCCAGTGGCACCTCAACATTCATAGTGTTCTCATAGATCCCAAACCAAAAGGCATGGTGCAAATAGCTCTGTTCTCTGCTAAGCAGCAAACTCACAATTACGCTGATACTTGCAATAGATGTCAGTGTCTTTGGTAGGATTGGAGCCTAGTAGACTGAATGACCATGGTATTGACCTTTTTTGGCTGAAGAGATGGATTGGGGCCCTCAAAGTCTAATCTCAGTAGTTCTTGGGCTTCCCTGGAGCCAGAAGGAGGGAGCAAAAGGAGGGTGCAGTAGCATGCAGAGCACTGTTCTATGCAGGGCACCACACCTGTGCTGCAATTCTGTGCAGTCCTTACCTGCATGTATAGCATCCTGCTGGTGGAGATGGAGGTGGGAGTGGATGTGGGAATGCTGATGATGATGCGGTGTCACATTGAGCATCTGAAGTCGGGCCAGAGGGTCATTGCTGAGAGCAGCCACCCGCTCTGCATGCTGGCGCTCGGCTGCCAAGCGCTCAGCATAGGACATGTCRGGACGAAGAGTTGGGCCAGCTGCCAGCGCCAGCCTCTCCCGCTCCAAGTGGCCCAGCCCTGGGTGGAAGGGAAAAGCAGGATGAAGGCCAGGGGCTGTCTGCAGACTCAGCCCACCATGGCGTGGGAAAGGATCCATGGCAGCCGCTGGCACTGCATGAAGCTGCTCCAACTCAGCTGGCTTGACTTCAAATCCAGGCTTGAGACGTTCACGCAGGTCTCGATCCCTCAGGTCTCGTTCACGGGCTTCTCGCTCCCTCAACTCTCGCTCCCGCGTAGCTGGATCACTACTGTAGATGGCTGGCACATTGTACCCCAACAAGCCTGGGTCAACAGCACCCAGTGGCACGTAAAAAGGGTGGTTGCGGTTGCTGGGGGACATAACGTGTGGCCGTGCATATTCACTTAGTGTGCGCAGAGCCGGGGTGTCAGGGCCCAGGTATGGGGGAACAGTTGCTACAGCACTGCCCTGCTCAAAGGAGGGGCGGTGGGGAACAGGCCCAAGAGAGGAGCATTCAACTGGCCGGCCCTCCTGGGCCATCTTCTGTAAGAGAGCAGAGAAACAAGCATCTCACTSTCACAGTCCCAAGAGGGAGTAAGGGGGTTCCCAAACATCAGCCCCTGCTTCACTCCAATGGAGCAAGCCAAGTCACACCTACCACACTTCTCTCCAGCTCTCTCTCCTTCTCTCTTTCCCTCTCCTTCTCCCTCTCCCGCTCCCTTTCTCGTTCCTTCTCCTCACGGGCCTTCTGCTCAGCCTCTCTCCGGACTTTTTCCACCAAATCTGCCCTTTTCTTGGCCAGCTTGGAGCCGTCAAGGGGTACAAAGTATAAGTCTGTGCGGGAGCAGGAGTTGAAGCCACGGTCCAGGTGYTTGTTGAATCTGAGGGGAAGGAATGAAGTGTGTCAGCACAAGAGGGGGGTGAGGAAACAACGGAAGCTGAGCCCTGCACTGTGAAAGGAGGAGGGCATACAAGGCTCACTAGTAAGGTAACACAGTGCAGCAATAGCTCACATTTGTGACAATGTCCCCTTCCTTGCCCCACGCATCCCTGCTCAACCAGGCCCCTGAGGAGACATCCCTTTGCTACTCCCCGAGGCGGACTGATTCACAATGCAGAGGCCTGGCCAGGTTGCAAAGAGGTAGAGAGAATACTACAAAAGTGGGGCCAAAGAGCAGAGTTGTGGCACTGCCCTCCAAGCCCCCCAGCTCAGGGGCCTCCCAGGGCTGGCCRAGCACACAGGTAGTGCTCTGTCAGGTACTGGAGCCAGGCAATGGCTAACCAGCTCTCAGCTCCTCTAGGTTGATACCCGGGGCTGCACCAGTTTGGCTGTGTCTGCTCTCCAAAGAGGTCCATTTCCATTTAGGAAACCCCGAGAGGCCATTCTTTCCCTTTCACACACTACCCTTTCTGTATTTTCCCTTGAAGTTTGTGTGCCTCCCTCCCTTCAGCACATCTCCAGCTCCCCCATCTGCCTCGCACCTGGCTGACTGGCTGGCGTGGCTGGGCACATCCACCACCTTCGGGGGTGGTGAGGGGCTGCGAGCCGGCGGCATGGGGCTCTCAGGGGGCTCATACTCCTCCGACGGCTCCTGCTTGATCTGTGCCGCGCTCAGTGGGAGTGGGGGCAGCGGCGGCACGGGAGCGCCCATGCTGCCCGGTAGCGAAGGGGTGGATGGGGCAGGGGAGGAGGCTTTGTAGCCACCCGTCACAGGGGAAGATGTCATGCGATAACCGGGAGGGGTAGCCACACGGAAGGAGGACGTGGAGGACACAGGAGGAGAGCCTGGCTTGTAGGGGGCTGGGGGCTGGAAGGTAGGGACAGGGGATGATGCTCGCTTCCCATATGGGGCTATGGCTGAAGGGGGCACTGGGGGTGACACGGTCTTGTAAGGGGCCGAGGAAGGGGAGGCCATGTTGGCGATGACAGTGGAGAGCGTGGTGGAAACTGAGGTGACAGGGGGACCGGCACCGTGGGCAGGGGAGGGCGGGGGCGGCGGAGGAAAGGTGTATGTGGCAGGGCTCTGCCCCTGAGGGTGAGCACACAGGCCAGGATAGCTTCCCTGGGAAGAGACAGAGGAGGCAGAAGATGAGGAGGATGAGGAAGAGGAAGAAGAGGAAGAAGCGGAGGAGGAAGAGGAAGAGGAGGAGGCAGGGGGTGCCGCAGCAGCCGCAGAGGGAGCCTGGCTGTAAGTGGCCTGGCTGTGGGGAGGGTAGAGTCGCAGCCCATAAGTGGCATGGGAAGGGTGATGGTTGTTTGACTCTAGGGTGTGCGAGTAACCTCCAGCAGCCTGGGGAGGAGCTGCTGTGGCTGGGGAGATCCCCCCTCCACTCCCATGGCCATGGTGGTGCTGCTGGGGCGACTGCTGGTGGTGGGAGCTCTGACCAGGGAAGGAGGCAGCAGGGTGGGAGCTGGTGTTGCCCAGTGGACGGCTGTAGGGGGGTGGCCCCTGGCTCCAGACAGGCTGGGAAGGCAGGGAGGGCTGGGTGTATTTGGGGGGCTGACTGGACACAGAGAGGCCACTGGGTGGGGGGAAGGAGTGGCCATAGGAGGCACTGTAACTGGGTAGGGGCTGTGCAGGGGATGCCTGGGGGTACGGAGCAGAGGAGCTGGATGGTGGCAGTGGTGGAGGAGCATAGGGATAACGCGACGGGGTCACAGTTTGTGCCTTGTCTTGCCCTATTCCATGGGGTGATGGGAGGTGCCCACCCAGGGTCTGCCCCACCATCCCTGGAGAACTGGAGGTGGCCACTGCATTGTTGAGCGGGCGCAGAGCTGGTGGGGGAGGCAGATTAGCAGAGACATGGGGAAAGGAAGGAGCAGAAGCTGGGGAGGCAGCCGGAGGGTTGGCTGGGGGGGTCTTTTGAGAAGGAAGCCCCCCAGCCACAGATGCCAGTGAGATAGGGGTGGTTGGCGGTGGATTGTGCTTGGCACTGAGGGTCTGTTCGCGACCTCCTGATGCTAGGAGCCCCCCAACACCACTGGAAATTTTGGTCCCAACCTGGACTACATTGGCCGTAGGATAAAGAGGAGCATGGGTAGAGGAGGAGGAGGAGGAGGAAGGAGTAGAAGAGGTGGCAACAGCAGAAGTRGAGGAGGCAGGTGTCTGTGGGGCTTGAGCCTGGAAAATCCGCGAAGCCTGGCCCTCGAGCTGAGAGTGGAAACTCCCTGCAGTGGGGCCCTGCGGATGGACTTCAGCTGGGAGGCCAAAGCTTGGCTCAGGTGGACGGGCCAGGCTGTCAGGAGGAGGAGCTACCGGTGGACTCTGAGGGAAGAGTGGAGGGTGGTGGTAGGAATGAGACGGTCCCTGGGACAGCACAGAGGAGGAGTCGGAGTCATTCTCCACACTTCCAGGGCTGTAGACACTTGGTGAGGTGCTCCTGTTATCCTGGTCAATGTCCCGTGGGTCACTGCTCATCTCATCATTGAAACTGTGGCCGTCAAGGCTGTCAACATCTGATGGGGATGGAGGACAAGGTAATTCCTGAAGTAGAGAAGAGCAAAGAGATGTTATGCAGCCTCYCAGACCATGCACAACACTTTCCAAGTTCCCAGAGATCTTGTTTTTTGATCTTTCTCCCTTAGCCCCAGGATGAAGGAAAGTACACACAGGGAAGGAGTTATCATTTGGCAAGATAGCCAGTCCTACTAGCGCTTCCCCTCTGAACAGCTCCAGTGCTCTCAGGTACTTCAGGAACATCATGTGCCTAAGAGAGGAGGTGATAATGGGCGTCTTGTGTACAGAGGTGCATGGAACTGTTACAGATCAGGCAGGGAACGAATCTATGAAAGGTGTCAGCACCATCAACAATAAAGGGCCTTTGGGTGCGTATAATTCATTACTACCACCAGGTGGCAGATAGCATGCACAAGCATTAAGGGGAGAATGTGTTCTCRGCAGTCAGCAAATCCAGAATTGCTCTTCCCTATTTATCCGGGGCTTGCCTCATCACATTCCTTCCTCATTGAGGACACTCACTCCTCTTTAGCCCCTGCCCTGAATGTTAGCTCTCTGTGCTYGTTACTGGGGGGTTAGCTCCCCATTGCTTCTTTGTGTTTCCCATTCCCTGCTCTCCCTCACCATGTCTCACTTCAAGCAATAAAACAGTCACTGATTAAGCAGCTAATACAGACAATTAACAGGGTTTACAAGAGAGGCTAAAATGAAAAAGATCATTGTTAAGTTGAATAAAGCATCCACATGGAGAAATTACATTGGTATAACTGCAATGGCTTAATTATATGGACATCATAACGCAAGTAAATATCCTTGTGTCCACAGGCCTTTAAAGCTGATTGCCTGAACAGACTAACAAGGAACTGAAAAGTACAAGAACCGAGTTTTCTTTCAGCTGGCTGATCTTTGATCCAGTCCAGTGTTATGTGCATTTCAGAAAAGCCCTGCTAGAACTATGGTGAGTGTGTCTAAATTGATTTTGCACTCACTTTAGGATTGGTATTATCATTATCTGGATCCCAGCATGATTTAAGGATCTCTTGTTTTATACTGTTCTGCAATAGCAAAAGAGACAGACTCTAAACTGCCACAAAGCTATGTGTGGAGTGAGGGGAGAGGGTGGATCAGCACATCTCACAGCTGCTGTTCATCAGCACAGCCAGATTCACTGCTGGGGATACCTAGGTTCCTGCTATTGAACTGAGGGAAGGCAGGGCTTGCACCAGGCCCAAGYGTAGACAAGCCAAAGGAATAGAGAGTTTTTGTCTTCTGAATCATCATTCCAAGTAGCTTTATTGTATGCCAGGCAGATGTTCCACTTGCAGAAGAGTCTACCATGTGAAATCTGAGATGCCAGAACATGTGATTGTTGTGGTGGCCACACATAGGCTAGGGCTCCAGAGTGGCAAGAATTTCAAGCTAGCTGGACATGAGTAGCACATTTAGGGGAAAAGAACATTTCTTTGCCCTGGCCCCAGGATATCCAAGTGGACACAGCTGGGGGAACTCACCTCAGTTTTGGTTTTTTTGGGTGCATTGCTGTCTTCCCCTTCACTCTCCGAGATCTCCTCTGTTCGGCCCTGCTTGCTGCCTTTGGTGGTACAAGATTCCTCCACCCGGCCTTTCTGTAAGGGAGAGAAGAGGACAGAGAGGTGGAAGGGTCAAAGGAAAACCTCCTCTCCTACCTGGCCTGCCCAGATTCTAGTGGGTGAGACACAACAACTATAATGCAATGTGTTGAAAAGCTTAACAGACTGTGGGCAGGGAGGAGTGGTCAGGACAACACTGAGACAGAATTCAGCAAAAATTAACATTAAAAAGGGCTAATGAATCTGAGGACTGCTTCTGGGAAGATGTCTGGAGGTTTAAGATGCTGAGGATGAGAAGAAGGAATACATGCCACTCGTTCCAGATAGCTGAGCCCAGAATGGGTTCCACAATATAGACCAGATGGGATCCACAACTGGACCTCTAAATGGATCCTATCTGGTCAGGGTAGTCCTCTGTCACCTCACAGTCATGTACTAACTTATACTACCTTTGTTGCTTGTCGGGATTTTTCAGCTTTGCCATCACTGCTGGAGGTGCTGACACCACCTGGGGAAGCTCGACCCCGTGATCTCAGCTCTTCTCGGGGCCCTGGAGTCTCCTTCTTCCGTCCACTCCTCATTGACATCTAATAGAGAGATCACTGGATTAGTACTGCTGCGCAGCTTCCTCCAACCCTCCCTAGCTTCTCAAAGCCCCTGAACCTCTGGCCCGAGCACCCTGATATACCGAACTCAAGTTCACAATGAGCTTTCCTGTGAACTCAGCCCCAACCCACAGCTCTTGTTTGATTCTGAGTTCCCCTCTCCTCCTCCCATCTCACGTACTGAGTCTTTGTTCTGTCGCGTCTTCATTCTTTTGGGTGTGGGACCCCCATTCTCCTTGGCCCGGTTTGATGAAAACATAAATTTTTATCACTCTACCCCCCCCTTGGGCTGTTCCCTGTGAGACGGAGACAGGCAAGATCAGCCCTTCTGGAAGTGGGGGCTTACACCAGCAATGCAACAAGATCCTGGTGAATCCTGAAAGGCAGACAGAGACAAGAGGTGAGAAAGTGAATGGCATGTGGGAAATCCTTTTATGGCTTGCTATATAAATACGACAAAATCATTATTGTTTTTTAATTATTATTTACAGATCCAAGAATCTTTATCGAAAAAGCAATAAACTTTCCCATTATTAGGAGAAAAGATTTGGCCACTGTGATCTCTGATTTCTTTTTTCTAGGAGTGAAACCCGCATGATGAGAGGCAGTTAGTACCCAACAATAATTTTTTGAGAAAGCAAGGAAGAATAGTTGATTTTCCTCTGATATCATTTTAACATTTCCATTTYCTTATTTATTTGATCTTCAGAGAGAGAAAGAGAGAGGAAAAAATAATAGAAAATTGCTTTAAAATGTTCTTAGTGACAATTTTTCTGACTTTATGTGTTCCTCTTTGCACTTATTGTCAGTGCAGTGGTTTCATGATCTTTAACTGGCCATGTGCTGTCATTAGCTGACTCTGCGTAATGAGCCTCTGGAAGCTTTTTGCTGCAAGAAGTATTATACAGCCCTGACCTATCCAGTGCATAATACACACATGCATACATGCACCAGCTCGTCATACAGAAACACTGACAAATCTTGCTCAGACTGTTCAGTTTCAAAAATACATAAATATGAACAAGAAAATGCATTTAGTTTTTCTTTTGCATGTCACAAACAGAATCAGGCCTGTTTAGCTTAGGGTGTCTGCCCAGATCTCCTTCCTCCCCATTCTCTGGGCTGTTTCTCAGTATACCAGATGATGTCTATCCCAGAAATGCGAAGTTCATCCTTGCAGTTTGCAACAGCAGGAAGATTTCTGAGCTTCCTCTGACTAGATTAACAGACCTGTGCTATGTCCTGAAAGCACCACTAAAATTTAACACTCTGTTTTGCCACATGGTTTCTACTTGAGGGTATGAAAACACCATGATTGTGTTAGCCTGGGAACTTAACTGAGCTGATTCAGGAATGCTGTTCCTGGAGCTGGCTTGCTTGAGTGTGGCTCTGGATCCTTTGCATCATACTGCACTGCACTGTACAAGTGTAACCAAAGAGAGATGTTCCTTCCCCAGCCTGTTATGAGAGCTCCTCTACTTGCTCTCTGCAACGGACAATCCCCAAGATATGTGTTGTGAATGAGGCATTAGGAGAAAAAATCCACCTCTCCTGAGCTTTACTCTGTGCTCTGAAAGCATAGGGAAGTTTGGAGATTAAGACTGAGAGTTAGGCTTCCTAAAGGCCATCCCATATCAGGAGACGTTAGCTTCTAGCAAGGCAATGCAAGAGAAGTCTGGATTCACCTTCACCTCTCTTGGAAAGGATAAGAACCCAGGCATCAGAGCAAAGGCAACGGGAAGGGAGGAATCCTGTCTCTCATATGCAGCCCTGCTGCTGAATTATGTGGTCTTGAAGTCACTGCTTTCCTCTACCTCCATTTCTCTATCTGTAAAATGGGGATAATGATGCTGACCTGTCTCTAGCAGGGTTCCACATTTTCCCTGACTAATGCTTAGAGAAACTCATACAGAAGGTGCTTGCAAAGAGCAGGAGATTGTTTGCTTTAATTTCATTAATATTTTATTTGGCCGTCATCACGAAAGCCACAAGGGACTCATCCAGCATTAATTCCCACATACAACAATTCATTAACTTAGACCTCTTCTTTAATAGAAAAATCAGCTTACACTGGTTTAGACCTGATCTTGCAGAACTACAGCACCCTCCTAATCCCTACAAACTGCTATCTTTTGCAACCTTGCATTTCTGGCATAATTTGGTCTTTGGTTGCTAATTCAGCGAGTTAGACTGATGGTATTTTCTACTCTAGATAAGCATCTAGAATTAACATTCTTACATAAAACAAACATTATAAAGAAAGACAATCCTAATTTAACACACCTCAACACACACACCATGTTGGCAGTCTTCAAGGATTAGCCCAGCTTTGCCTGAATATACAGAATTAGCAACAGTATATTACCAATACGTTACCGCTCTTATTCTACATTCAACAGGAATGCCACCTACAACTCACACACCAAAGAACTGAGCATCACAACGCAGTGCACAGGTCTCACTTCAACTTTCCTGTAATTTAGTAATGGCAATTATGGTCTTCTTTCCAGAGAAATAAGTCAGGGAGATAATGTACTGATAACCACATACTGAAACTTCCCTTTCAAACAGAAACACCAACTAAGTATTTATGTCAATTGCAGAATACTCAGCACCAAACAAAGCCAGGAACAAATAGGTACATTTCAGTAGACAACAATTAACCACTGGGGCAGAAGCTTCTACTACTTACAGGATCACTTACAGGGTTAAGTCTTTTCTAAAGCATATAACAGAATTGAACCATGTGTTATTAGGGTCAGTATAACAATTGTTGCACCAGAGATTAGATGAGACATTCACAACACTGCCTTCTGGTTTTAACATCTATGAAATAAAAGCTTACAGCATAAGCCATAAACAAAGCAACAAATCTTGAGTTACATCAAACCTTCCCATCACTGAAAATCCTTGTGAATGTATCTGAAGAATTCTTACTGATCCATGGTTTTGGAAAGGAAATGAGACATTTGGCAACGCTACTGTCGAAGGGACAATCTTTTCTTGGTCTTGTGAAAATCTTTACAGGTTGGATTGAGTTATGAGTCATTGTGAATGACCATTTTCTGTTTGTGTTTCATATAACCCAGCTTGGTTTGCTAAAACCCCTCCATATTCCAGTGAGAGTGCTGGTACAGCCTCCTGCTAGCAGCTCCCACTCAGCAAGGACCCCCCTGCAGAATCCAGAATGGATCCTGCTCTTTCCCCTGCCGTGCTTTAAATGATCCTTTTTGCTCCAGGGAAACCGTCCTGCACAGGAAACCAGGAGACCACAGGCAGTAGCTCCTCTTCTATSAAAGACTGCAGATGTTGTGTCTCCTTTGCAGGCTATAGTGTGGAGGAACTCTTCACATGTAACAAAACTGCACAGAAGTCCATCTCTACTGGAATGGATTCAAGTCGGACCTGCTGAAGTATATKCCTTCAGCCTGTCTTAGGAAGTCTGACAAAAGTTTGTCCCTGGCTCAGGACATCATTTGCACATTAGACTGGGAGCCTGAGAAAAGAAACTTTCATAGATAGCAAAAGAAGCAGAGGAAACAGAATCAGGGCAGATCTGTCTAGGATAGTGTTTGGGGATTTGGCAAGGATCTTGTAAATGACAAGCAGAGAGTCACATGCTTGCAAGTGTCTGCAGCTGCTCACACAGGCCCAACGAGCACACGCTCCCAACATTAGGAGGAAATTTCAAATGGGACAGGGAAATCTGGGAGATGTCCCCAGAATCCACTGAGGGCTGAAGATTTTTGTCATTTCAGCCAGTGCTCAAAAGGAATAGAGAGTCCAGGACAGGCAGCCCGAGTCCCAGAACACCGCTGTGCTCAAGAAAGTTAAATGCTAGCTAAGTTCCTATCAGCTCTTGCTGGGGCCAGCGACAGCAGAAGGGAGTGAAGAAGGCTCCCAGGGTTCATGGCACTTAAGAAGTAGAAYTACCATCACTGTTACTTTAGCAGTTTTTCTTTAGCTTGAAGACACATAAGGCCGAATCCAGGTCTCACTGAGATTAACTGCTAGGTGATCAGTTGTTAATTGTTACTGCAGTCTCTTCCCTCCCTTCTACATTATTCTTCTATTGGGGAGATAAAAAAAAACTGCTTGGTCTTATTATCTGCTATGCTTGATCCTCTGGTGATGGTCATGCCCTAGAAATCTCAGATGGATTCAAACCTGGTCCAAGCAGGAAGGAAGGTGCAGTGGAGGGGCAATGAGACTGTGTCAGGAAACATGAGCCCACCCACAGCTATCAGTGATGATTTGGGGAGAAAGCAGTAGCACCAACACAGCCTTCTCTCCCCACTGAGTCTCTACCTAGGCATTGCCTGTTAGGCTATATACCTAGTCAGAGGCACTGCATGCAAAGATCGCAAGGTGCATGAGTGGATCATTTAGACTCAAACAAGGAAGAAATGCAAGACTCTGTCATACGTCAGGACCTCAAATGCTACAAGAAGGGGCAATTTGACAGTGCCTGTATTTTTAAATGAAATGGGCCAGGCCCTGTTCTCAGGCCCTAAACCTGACTGGCATTACACAGCTTGCACCCATACAGCAAAATTCTCCTACCCTCCAAAATGGTATGGCCACATCTAAACTGGCTGTTGGGAATGGTCTCACACTAACTCTTAAACCTTGCTGAAGTGTCACCTGGAAGAGTGATAGTTGGTACAGGACAAAGATTATACAAAGGAATACCACGCTAAGGTAAAACAGCCAACTGTGCACCAGTACTTCTACCCAGTTTAGTTTGTTACTACAGATATAACCAATATTATCTTCCATTAGATGCCAGTCTGAAAAAAATAAGTTTTCAGTGAGGATCCAGTGAGGTTCCTCCTTTAGCCTGAGTATGGATCATCTGGAGTTCAAATTCTCTCTTTTTTTTGTTTTTGTTTTTGTTTTTTTGTTTTTGTTTTTCAATTGAGAATTGTTAAAAGTACACAGTGAATACTTCTTAGTCATTTTTTTAATGCAGGAGATAGAGTCAAAAAAAAAAGTGAAATTGAAGGCATTTAGACTGCAAAGGCAGGGACATTTAGGTGGCTGATACACCGGAGAGCTGTGCTACCATTCAGAGAGACCTGGACAGGCTGGAGAGTTGGGTGGAGAGGAACCTCATAAGGTTCAACAAGGGCAAGTGCAGAGGGTGCAAGTTCCCAAGGTGCAAGTTCCTGCACCTAGGGAAAAATAACCCTAGGCACCAGTACAACCTGGGGGCTGACCTTCTGGAGAGCAGCTCTGCAGAGAAGGACCTAGGAGTGCTGGTGGATGACAAGTTGACCATGAGCCAGCAATGTGCCCTTGTGGCCAAGAAGGCCAATGGTATCCTGGGGTGCATTAGGAAGTGTTGCCAGCAGGTCAGGGGAGGTGATCCTGCCCCTCTCCTCAGCCCTGGTGAGGCCTCGAGTGCTGCATCCAGTTCTGGGCTCCCCAGTACAAGAGAGACATGGAGGTACTGGAGAGAGTCCAGCATAGCGCTACGAGGATGATCAGAGGGCTGGAACATCTGCCCTGTGAGGAACGGCTGCGAGAGCTGGGCCTGTTTAGCCTGGGAAGAGAAGACTGAGGGGGGATCTTATCAATGTGTGTAAGTACTTGAAGGGAGGGTGTCAAGTGGATGGGGCTGAACTCTTTTCAGTTGTCCCATGTGACAGGRCAAGAGGCAATGGGCAAAAAATGAACCACAGGACGTTCCACCTGAATGTGAGGAAGAACTTTTTCACTGTGAGAGTGACGGAGCACTGAACCAGGTTGCCCAGAGAGGCTGTGGAGTCTCCTTCTCTGGAGATATTCAAAGCCTGCCTTGGTGCAACCCTGTCTAATGTGCTCTAGGCAACCCTACTTGAGCAGGGAGGTTGGGCTACATGATCTCCAGAGGTCCCTTCCAACCTTACCGATTCTATGAATCAAAAGTTAGAAAAATGTAATAATTAAACTGAGACTCTTTCTCTGTACTTCATTAGCTCTGTGTTCACATCCCATTTTCTTTCTTCCTCTTACTGCACAGGAACAGAGCAGCACTGAACGAAGGCACTGGGGTGGTAAAATGRACACAGCTGCCCTCTAACACATTGCAGATGCTGTAAAGTGTCCCRAAATACTATGGGATGATAACCCACGGATCACTCATCATGGCAGGTAATGATCMCCCAGGAGTGAGTGCTCATTGGAACAGTATGGTCAGGGCACATGCACTTGTGGCTGGGAAGTCAATGRTTTGTCCAGCTCATATTGCCCCAGTGAGTGATAGCCTCACAATAAATTAATTCTTGCCTCCATTTCCTTCACATATAAAAAAGGGGGAAAATTCTCAGAGATTTATCAGGGTTAACGACTTTGTGGTATCTTGAAAACATAAAGTTTTATCCAAAATATTACAATAAAACAACCTGATGTATGGCATTTCCTAATTGCTAAGTACCTGACTTCATGCTTGAACCCTGACGTTTTACTATAGGGCATGGGGGAGAAAGGGAGTGAAGGAAGGGGAGAAGCAATGTATTCAGTGYTATATAGCAGTAAATGAAGGGGTCAGAGTTCAGGTTGCATGTCAGAGTCTGACTGTCAGTCCTTTGATATGTGCACTGAGCGTGACATTATTGTAAAAGAGAAAATGATTGTGAGTAAACGGATTAGGATGCTGAAATGGTTGAATACCAAGATGGCAATGGGCAAATGCTTGCAGACAGTATTATCTTGGTGTGAATATTCCTATACTTAAACATTTTTCACTTAGTAGAGTTATTTTTTCAAAAAAGAAAACATTTTGAAGCTATATGGAATGAAAGGGTAGTTTTTGATATGGGTATTTTTGTGCCTCACAAAATAATTACAATATTGGGTAGATGCAGGGGCTGTGAACTYAGGCTGAAGAGTGGATTAATCAGGAAAGACTGCAGACCTATTGGAAAAAAAAAAAATAATAAAAAAAAAAAAAAACAGAAAAAACATATTCCAGTTAAAGCAGTAGCCTACCCAATAGATGAAACTGTTCCTAAATTCCTCCCTGCAAAATTAATGTGAAGCTACAGGAGCTAGAGGAGACTGAAAGGCTCTTGACCCCTGGCTGAAAGCAAGGAACATCAGCTAAAGCTTCTTCCACCAGAATCTTCAGAAGTTTTGCAGCCATCAGCTGTGTCTTTGCTTGATTCTCTCTAGTCTCACAGCCCATTGCCAGTGTTATGGCATGCTTTGGCAGCTGCTTGGACCTCCTGTGCAGCTCAGCTTCAATATTAAAACAGTGATAGTTTTCTCTTTTTGTCTTTTTTTTTAATAAACAAATCAACTTTTATTACCTATTAAAATTTCACTGAATTCCTCTAGCTAAACTAGATTCACCAAATATTGCATAAAATGATTCACTTTGAAATACTTTTAAATAAACCTAATGAATAAATGTAAATGAACATTTTCAGAAACTTCATCCTGTACTGAAGAGCCAATTACACACATTTGAATATGCAAGACAAATTAGCCCCTCTTGATCTGGATCTGTCTATATGTCTAAAATAATACTTGCCATATAAAGCGCAGACTAAACCTTAACCAACATTTTTAACCTTTATCATATACGGAAGTTTCATAACCACAATATTTGTTAATGAATTTACTCGTCACACTACCTAGATACTCCTTCTCCACAATAAAATAACTAATAACAATTAAAATGTACGTTCAAGAAATAATGTCAAATAAGAGCACTAAAAGATGAGCTTTAAGGGTGCTGACAGGTTTAGGAGATAAAATAAGTTTACTTTTATGAAGTCTGTATTAATGTGTTGCATATTTTGTAATTCTGTATAACCACAAGGAGTAAACATGTAACTTTGAATATGAAAGCTGTATTCAAAGCAAAAAGGTATCTGAGAATAAAAAAAAATATTTGCTGATGAGCAGAGAGAAATAGATGAAACATTTAGAACTAAAGTGAAGTAATAAATAATAAAAATATTCATGCATTTAACAATAGCTTAAGCTACAGCAGAGAAGATACTAATTCTTGCACATGCAATTGAAAATAAAGTTTGATTCACTAAATGAAGGTTAGATGTACTAAAGAAGGTCAGGTTAATCATAAAACAATTCCTGAGGGCACATTAAAATGATTATAAGTATGTAACAAATTTACTTAAAAATCTCAGAAAAATCATTCAGTCTTCCCAAAGAAACACAGAGGTTGGCAGAGCCCTGTGGAAGATCACAAGATGCAACAAACTGGGATCACCCATCTGAGCATGGGATGGAGGCCTACATATGTGTGAATCAGAGGAAGGATACATCACACACTCTGCATTCATTATTTTAAGAAGTGTGACATCTTCAACACTTGCAACGCCTGAGCGAGCCTTACCTGTGGAGCTGTTAGAACATTAAGAGTTATAACTCCACTTTTTATACATAGACTTTTCCTTTATTAAGGAAAATATATTACTCAAAGGCAAGCATATTACTCATTAGCATCATGGACAAGTTGCCCAGAGACCCAAAGAAAGATTTAGGCTGTAAGGCACCTCTGCAAGTCTCTGCTCCCAACCCCTGCTCACAGTAAGGCTCACTCCAGAGCTAGATGAGGTTGCTCAGGAAAGCCACATCATCCATCCATCCTTCACTTCTGTAACAGGCAAACAAACTCCTACCTATTAAAACTTGTATCCCTCTGTAGGTAGCAGGGGAGGTCCAAGATGGAATATGGATCTCTGCTCATACCCTTCTATTCTGGACAAACTATTCAGAGTATAGAGGAGAACCAGAGAAAAGCTCAGGAGCTAGACAGATCAAGCTCTGCAAATGGATTTTGAATGAATGACACATTGAAAATATCAGGCTACAACCAGGTAAAACTGTTGGATCTTCAGAAGGATCAATGTCCTACCTCCCAGTGACATTCAGTTAATAGACACTGTCAGTGCAGCAGATGATCAGGATATCATAAGGGAGAACTTAGAGATCATTAAGAAATTACAGAAATGAAAACAGGATAGATACAGGAAAAGGACAAAGGGAAGTCAGTGTGGCTGATGAGAGTAAACTAATAAGAATAATGAGGATGAGAACTAATGGGAGAGGGCTGTAGAGGGACTTTCTAAGAGGAGTGACTGGGCAATTAAATGTCACAAGAAATTAAGTGTAGATAAATATAAAGCAATGTGTATGGTAAAACAACTCCATCTTTACATATAAAATGATGGACTCTGGGCTGACTGTTGCCACTCAAGAGCGATACTCTTGGGATATGAGAGGGAGAGCCTGAAAATATCACCTCAATATTCAGCAGCCATCAAGAAAGCAAATCACATGGTAGAAATTCCTAGGAAAGGAATGTGAAACAAAACAGAGAATGTCATTATGCCCTTGCATAAAGCCATGGTTTGTCCACATCTTGAAATGTGTGTGCAGTTCTGCTCCTGCCATCAGAACTAGAAAGGACAATATAAATAAGTATGACTGAGTAGGTTAGACATCTTTGTCTAGAAAAGAGGTTACAMAGTGAGGATGTGAGTAAGGTCTCTAAAACTGAGAAAGAAAAGTAGAGGTTAGGTAGGAAATATTTTTCACTGTCTTTTAAAGTACAAGATCTAAGGACTATCACATAAAGCTACAGAGACAAGTTCAAAACAAACCAAAAGAAATGGTTCTTTAAATGGGTGGCTGACTGTGGAATTTCTCACTAAGGATTGCAAGAAGTTTGCATRGACTCCAGAGGATGCTGGAGAGTTTCATGCAAGAGAGAATACCTGAAGTTTACTAAATAACTAGAAAYCACATCCAGCTACAGCAGTCCCTGAGCTGGAAATGTTTGGAAGCTATGAGAGTACCTGAGGAAAATAACTTACACTCTTGCCTTAGCTTTCTACTCTTTCCTAGGTATTTGGTAGTGGCCRCTGCTGCAGATAGGGCCTTGGACTGAATGGATCTGGTAGGGATATTACGTTTTTAATAAACTCAATATTGCTGAGGACAAGCAACAAGAACATCTGCCATAAAAACTGCTCATTAGGTGGGAATGACCAAGGAGAAGAAAGGCTGAGGAAGAGAGGCATTAATCAATCACCAGAGGTCTAAGGACCACCATTGTTCTTTCCAAGGCAACTATAATCCTAAAATGCATCAGACAAGGTATTGCAGAGCATGAAAAAATACAGTATTAATGCCACTAGACACTGTATTTTCAGACTTCCTATGGCAAACCGTGTAATGCCTCTGTTATTCCACATCAGATTGGAATAATGAATGATGAGTAAAGATGAATCAGATTGGAAAAAGTGCAGAAAGGAGTTTCCAAGATACTAAGGGATATGAAGAGCCTCCTGCTATAAACAAAGGTACCTACAAAGTTTTGGGGGTTTTTTAACTCCACAAAATAAAAGCTGATAGCTGATATGATTACTGTCTGTAAAACACCAAAAACTAAACAGAAGAGTTAGAAGAGGTATTTAAGCTAAAAGAGAAAGCTGGTATAAGAATGAATGGGTATAAAAAGGCCACCAACAATTTTAAGATAGAAATGAGAAGATTCCTAGACACTCAGGTATGTTCTTTCCCTGGAGCATAGCGGGGGAGGAGGGGGGGTCATTATTATTAAGATAGAATTCAGTAAGTTTGCAAAAGAGCTGAGATGGCATGGTGCCTGCAGGACTTTGCAGCCAATGACCCAAATAAGCCCTTCTGATTCTCTGTTTCTAGGAATTCATGGCTGACATCAAAGCCAATGTGAGAGCCATTTTTCCAAAGGGCAAAAAACCATAACAGGAGAAAGACAAATGGACAGATTCAGAAGGAAAGGGGTGAACCTTAGGGGAAGGACATAAGGGGAAAAATATATATACAGCACTTGAGACACTCACTGATGAGCTTTGAGTCCTTGCTTAGAATATCCACAGTTTTTCCTTGGTCTACAAAACTGTTCAAGTGGGATGATCTTGCCCTCACTTGTAAGACTAAGGGAAGGGGAACCTGGCAGTGTATCACCAAAAGATTTAGGTGGGAAGAGATCTCTGGAGGTCTCTACTCAAGCTCCATTCATAGTAGAGATAACTCTAAAGCTAGATCTGGCAAATTCTGAACATCTCAGAGAATGGCCTCTCTGGCCACTTGTGCCAGTGTTGAATCAACCTGTGGAGAAGGAGAGGTTTTTTCTTACATACTTCACCACTTCACCAAGTTCATGTTCTATGATTTTATGAAAACAGAAAATATGATGAATATGGCTGAATTAGGAATAGAATTCTATCACTCATCATGATTGAATGAAGGATTAAAAGTCACAAACATCTGAAATTCTGCCTGATCCCAAGAGAAACTACAGTAACCATTTCATGCCAAAGTGCTTCCATCTACAGACATTGAATCTGTACAGAACCACAGCTTCAGGCCTCCCACATCTTAAAAGGACACCTGATTTCATAGATGAATAAGAAATCAAGCCCAGATTGGATTGCCAGGGGAAAAGGTATGACAGCAAATGAAACCATCACCCAAGATTTTTTAATGGATGAGTGAGATAGTCTTGGGTAATCTCTATAAAGCAACATTTGACAACCTGTTGGCTGAAGCGTTGTATACAGCTATGACACAAACATGACCTGTCTTGTCAAAAAAAGCCTCACATAAGGATCCATTGTCAAAAAAACAAGTATCATGAAACTCAGCTAACAAATAATGGCGGTCCATCACAGAATTCATTTGTAGCTGGTGAAGGCATTGGCTAAGTGAAGTTTGCAGAAATATGGGCAAATTTGCAGAGGACACTAAGGTGTGTGCCAGAAAAAAATAACAGATTGGAATCTMTGGCAAATATCTTTTGGTGCTACTGCTGCAATGAGGCCATGCAAAAAGACAAGCATTTTAATTACTCCAAAATAGAACATTTTTCATTAAGAACAAAAAAATGTAGAATCCACTCAAGGATGAAGGGTTATATCCAGATAAACAAAGGCTCTGAAAAGTCCTTGTAATTAATGACTGATGGCAAACTAAACATGAGCATGTACAGTTTCAGTGTAAGACTTTTAAAGAGGCTATTCCTGAATGGATGAAATCCACTGACATATGAAGAAGCGAATACCCTTCAAGCATAGGAATAAAGAGATTATTTTTACCTGCCTATATACATGATTGGTGGGACTGTTATGGAATTAGCATGTACAGTTTTAAATGCATGCTTCAGAAAGGAAGTTGACAAATGGAAAACTTTCAAAAAAGAACAACAAGGAATATTCAAGGCCTGGTAACCTCCATCCCCTCTGCTAACAATAAGAAACTTAAGAAGCTCAATATATTTATGTATCAGGGTAAAGATTAAAAGGTGACTTGATCATGGCCTATGAGTACTACAGAAGGAGATGATTTCTAATAGCTGAGAGCTCTTTAATATGCAAGACAAAGACCTAAGATCCAATGGATAAAAGCTAAAGCTATTTTACAAATAGAAATAGGCTAACGGTGGGTTGTTTTKTTCCCTTAAAAGAAATGCTCTGAAGTTTTCTGCAAAGCTCTCTTGGTGAAATTCCCTGCCTTGTTCTGTGCAGGAGAGAGGACCAGTCAGTTGACCAGAACAGTTTTTTAAATGCTGAGGTTAGCCAAGAGATGAACAGAGCCTAATCCTGCATGAAACTGGAACTTGAAAGCAACAGTCCAGCAGCATATAGGAAAGTTTGATGGACAGCCATGATTTAACTAGATAAACCATTGTTCGTAGAGACAGGACCATCTTTATATGTCTGACAAACTCTAAATAATTCTGAGGAAAATCAATTAATTTATTGCATTGCCTGAAAGAAAAGCATTAGTATTTCCCATATACTATGCTATAGATGCACCTTATGTCTAATAAAATATACTATATATATTCTATATATTATTATATATCTATTATGACATACACACACACACACACATATACTAGTATATCCAACCTCCTGCCCAAAGAGATATAGTTGCTCTCAGATGCAACCTTTGGTTAAGTGATACATAACACAGAGAGATGTCACRGAAGAAATGATCAGAGTATCACCAAATGGCTTGTAAGCCAGGGAAGTACATGACTAACATTTTCTAGCTAGACCAGTCTATGATGAAAAATATCASCAGGGCAAGAGACATGGAGGAAGATTGAAAGCAACCAGCCACCCTTCCTCAGCAAAGCTCAGCCAGAACAACATTCGCTAAGATTATCCAGAGAAGATATCACAGTTATCTTCTATTCTATAGGTGAAAACACTGCCACAACAATCTATCAGACATTGATATTCTCGCAGGGGACAATAACAAATCAGTGTTTGCTGCCACAATAAACACAGAAAACAGATAGTAAGACATTTCTGTAAGAGCATTATCAGAACTTGAAGCAAGACAGTGCTTCTGGAAAGACCGTTCTCTCACAAAGTTAACTTGTGTCAAACTTTTAACATACGCCAAATCCTTTCACCCAAGAGCTCTAAGCCCAATCAGCCATCCAGACTAACATAGAATTGAAGCTTGCATGAGGATGTTATTTGAACTGGAAACAAGCCCACACACCTTGTTATTCTCTGTGCACTTTGCACTGAGGACATGTATTGTGGGCCCACGATTGCCCGTCAGATGACCAGAAGGCTAGAAAGACTCTCCGGCATCCAGCTTAGTATGASACAAAAAGCAATCATATATGTAACAGGGCAACCTGGCACCGCTTGTGTCTGGGGCACCACTGCAGACTCAGTAACTTGGGCAAGGCATTGATATGGAACATCTCATGCTTAGGTTAAAATAACCACTGTTATTGGACTCAAGTAGTATCATGCCGATCACATAAATTAACTCTGCAGAGAATACATATCCTAAACGTGSCTCACTTGGTTAAGGACCTGACTCTTTCAGAGCCGCTTACACTTTTAAACATAAGCTAAACTTTCATTTGAGTCTGTTTTGGACTATTGACCTTTAAGAATTTTACAAAGCATTTCTATTCTGTACTTCACTACTAATACTCTTTACTCTTAAAGAAGTAATGATAGAAGAGATGAAGTGATAAATAGAGGAAATACACTTAGTACTTCCAGAGCATCTCATACCAGAGGAAGAAAGGAGGCAAAATCCACAGGAGGAAAGGAAGTACTTTATTTGTCCGAATGAAAAAGAGGAAAGAAAAAAAAAACAGAATGGGGCAGATACAGCCCACAGAAAAGAAGGAAACAAATTCTCAGGAAAAACATCTGAAAAGGAGAGACACTCAAAGATGAAAAACAACGGATAAAATTCAAGTAGATATTTGAAAAGGGACAGAGCTGGACAGATACTYAGACCAATGCCATAGAGTGCATTTGCAAAGGTATTACATCCTAGACCTGGTAAGGAAATAATCCTCTGCTACGTAATTCTAGATCCTACAGCGATCTGTGCTACCCTGGAATGCTGTATCCACCTCCATCCCCCMAAAAATGCTGAGGAACATGAGGGAGATCAAGGAGGAATTAGGAAAGCATACAAGGCAGGACAGATGCTAAGTTTGGGGAAGAGCAAAACCTCCCTGATTCACTTCACCTGTGAATAAAGACTCCTCCACCTGAGGAAGAATAAAGATCAGGTTGCTTTTAGTATACTACTACTGTTGTACTGTAGAGTCATAGTTCTTTGCATGTACAGTATTGTTTTGGAATACAAGCCTGCCTACAAGAAGCTCAGCTGTGATTCTCTGTGCAGACAAACCTAAACGTGAGAAGGCAAGAACCTTTCCAAGGTACCCAAGGGGTACAAAATCTAGGAGAGGATGGAAATTCATACAAAGAGATGTAAAGGGAGGCCATCGCAGCAGGTTAAACCTGTTAATCTTCTTCATTAGGATTCACTGCACATTTAATTTTCAGATGTCTAGATGGGTTTTATTGTTTCCAAGCAGAATCATGGCACTGCATGTTYACTCCTTCATGGTCATACTTGAAAAGTTCCATCATGAATCACTAGAAAAGGATCCTCCTGGTYTGAAAGATCAGATTATCCAAAAAGCTGGGAAACACACACATACGATTGGTTGTGCAGCCACCAATAATGAAAGTAAAAATAGTAACTTGACCAAGGAACAGGGAAAGAAGAAAAATCATTCCCACAAACAATCTGACCATTCACATTGACAAGTACCCCACTCCTGGGTTAATAATCTTGGACTGTTCTCCCTATACTACAATGCCACTCCCTCAAGGACATAGGTGCAGCATAGCAGTGATGCACAACATACTTGGGTGTAGAAGGAAGGATGGTCTAGCTTTCAACTCAAACAGCTGTGTGTTGTGAAACTGAGGCACCCAAGAAAGGATATGGCTAATTCACATCAACACATTGATTCTTGCAAGAAGTCATACGGAGCCAACTCTGAAGCTTTAGGCATAAGTGAAGGACACATAACCATGTTCCACCATTCAGCTGACCACAAAATCAAAGATGCATCTAACTCCTTCTCCCCTCCTATCCTGCTACACACACTTAACACGATGGCCTACTACTTTCCCCCTACTTTGTCAATACTAGAAAGAATAGAGGTTGCCGCACACTCTTTCCAGAACAATAACCCAGGAGAGATGATGCGAATAGATTTGAATGGCTAGCTTGATAAGGACATGCTGTTCCAAAAGAACCAACCTACCTCAGAAGAAACTGCACAGACAAAAAGCAACAGAAATTCTTACAGTAACCATCCTGGCAACTAGAGTAGCTCACTGCTGCAGTCAAGGCAGCCACAGCACTGAGACGAATGCAAATAAAGACATTGCTTGTTCCAAAAGCAACTCCATCGACACAAGCATACAATAGCTACTGCAAGAAGCCAAACAGAAGTCAACGGCAAGTAAAGGCAATACACAAAGTAACACTATAGTGACCAAATGGCTGCCACTTCAACACTACAGCGGCCTGCAGCAGAATACAGCAGGCAATTCACTGGGCAACAACCACCAAAGCAGCCATGAACCAGCAACCTGCACAAGACAGTAGGGCAAACCAACCACCAGCTCAGTGGCACAGCCAGGAGAACAGCATGGGAAATATGAGTGCCATTTCCCTCAGCTACTTAAACAGCAAAGAAACCACCAAACTGGCACATCAGAGGGATCTCAGCCAGTTCAAAGGGAGCACAAAAGCCATCCTGATGACACCCAGTTCTAGGGGTTTGTCTGATCTGCAAGGAGCAACCTTGTATTTTCCCTTGTGGGCTGCGCAGGAGACAACAGTGGGTCCCCAGGCTGAGAATGGCATGAGTCGGGAATGAATCCTATATGCACAGGCCAAAGAGATGGAGACTGAGTAAAAACACTTCTCAGCACCCCAACGGAAACATTATTTCCAAATGTTATTTCTGCCTCCTTCCCAGCTGCACCTGGGAAAGAATGGACAAAGGCTCTTCAGCAGCACGGAATGTCACTGCGATTTTTAGGGGCTGGAAGGAACTGAAGACTCTCCAGAAGGCAGTGTGCTGCCTGACTCGTTTCCAGCATTGTTTTATTTTATTTTCTGCGTGGCGCCAGGCTGCCGATTCAGAAGTCCTGCGTCCCCCTGGCTGCCTGTGCCAGCCGGCACCCCGAGGCCTGCCCGCTCCTCACCCCCATCCCGAGGCGCTCGCCCCCGGCCCCTGCCGGAGTTCCCGCCGCGGGGCAGGGGGCTGCGCGGCCCCCCGGGTGGTGACGTCATGCTGGGCACGCGGCGGGAGGCGTTCCCCCACCCCCCCCCCGCCCGGGACCCCCGCGGCTGGCGCGGTGCGGGCAGGCGTCGAGCCCCCGTGCCCGCCCGCCCCGCTTCCCGGATGGAATGTGC
>NW_028187111.1:829844-913327 GCF_003343005.1 Rhea americana
CCCCCCCCCAACTCCCGAGGCCGACAGACAGACAGGAGGGAAAAACACCCGCGTAAGAATGCAGTGAGTGGGCGAAGATGACAAGCAGGGCGGGAAGGGCTGCGAGCGGGCGAGGGACTCACCGGCGGCTCCGGAGGGGAGGTCGAATGAAGGGAGGAATGGAGGAGGCGAGGAGCAGGGGGAAGGGATTTAAACGCTGCCACCCCCCCTTTTTTTTTCTTTCCTCCCTCCTTTTCCGCGCTCCCTCGGTTTCTCTGGCGCCTCCAGAATAACAAATCGGTCGCAGGGGCAGCAATTCCGGGGGGATGGATGTGGCGGCGAGCGGGACCCCCCGCGGGTCTGGCGCCCCCTTCCCCCCGCCGCCCCGCGGCGCACCCCTCTCTCAGGCGCGGCCGGCGCTGCCTCGCCGCCCTCCCATCGCGCCGACCGCGGCCTCCCTTAGCCACCTCCCATTTCCGAAGAGCCCAGAACGAGCCCCCCTCCCCTGCCGCCCGCCCCCTCCGCAGCCTCCCCCGGCCCGCCCCGCCGCCGAAACGTGGCTCTGCCCCCGCGCCGGCCGAGGGGGAGCGGGCCGGCCAGGCCGGGCTGGGCCAGCAGTGCCGCGACAAGGGGAGCGGGAAGCCGGGCCCGGGCCCGGCCCCGGCGGGGGCTGCGGCGCTCAGCCCGGGGACGCACGGACGGAGAGGTGCTGGGGTGGGGGGTCGGGAGCCCCGGCTGAAATCCGCTCCTCAGAACAATACCCCGAGAATAAATGACCTCCCCCGGGCAGACCCCAGAGCTGGAAGCGGCGGTGGGAGCGGGGAGAGGAAATGAGGGCGCCAGGCGAGAAGGGAGTCAATATTCACAGCCCGGGCCTCGCCCCCTCTCGCAGACAGCAGCACCCTCCCGGGCCCTCCTCGCCTGCCCGCCTGGCCCGGCCCGGCCCCGCAGCTCCCCGGGCCTCGCCTCCCCGCAGTCCCGCCTCCCCGCGCCATCCCACTACAAAGGAACGGCAGCGCCTGGAGCGTCTCTAGCCCCACAGACCCCGGAGCCACCGAGTCCGGCAGCAGGAGCCAGGGAAGAGACGGCCTGGATCCGCCTGCCGCGGACGGGAGCCCCCCGCAGCCCGCGCACCGCCCTGCTCCCGATCCGCGGCCTAGCGCCCCGCCTCGCGCCGGGGTGCGCGGCCGGCTGGGCTCCAGGCCTGGCCTTCGCTTTCGCTGGGCTAGCTCTAATCAGCATGCAGAGCCTGCTTGAAGGATTACACAAGCCGTGCGTGCTTCAGCCGCCCCCCCCCCCCCCGGAGGCCGGCCCATCCCCCCTTCCCCGTTGCCGAGCAACGGCACAAAGGCAGAGGCGAGCGCCGAGGCCGGCAGCGGGCCCGGGGCCCAGTGGCGAGCAGGGGGCGGCCGAGCCGGGACGGTCCGCACGGGACAGCCCGGCGCCCTCGGAAAGGGGCAAACCGCGGCGGGAGCGGGCAGAAAACGCCACACAAGGCTGGCAGTCTAGCGCAGTCCTGCTTTCTCACTCGAAGGAGAAGGAGCAGCCACTCCGGCTGGAGGAGCCTGCTGTACAAACCCGGCTGTAGCCTCCATGTAATCTCAGCTTGAGTGTGTTTTGCAAAACACTTGAGAAATGCCACAATCCAGCTGAACGCTGGGAGAAATGTTTCCTTAAGGCCTGGACCGCTTTATTATTATGACAAGGAGCATAAATGCATCCAGAACGTTAAAAACCTGAGAAATCCTTCCTCGTTTGTGTGTGCCTCCCTGTTAAGAAGCTGCAGTGGCCCATCTCTGTGCACTGCTTGCAAAGTTCAATATAGCTGAGCACGGATATGGCCATTTTGCAAAAGTTGTAGTCAAGTACCAGAGACCCCAGGAAGGGAGTGGGATGGGAGCTCATTTATTGTTATCAGTGAAGGGTCTAACCCAAATACTGCTAGTGCCATTGACTGCTGTGGGAGCACAGTACACTAGAGTTGGTGAGTGCACACTAGCGTGAAGTCTAGGAGTGAGCAAATGTTGCCATTATCGACTGCTTTAGCTGTGGAAAATACGGCTGGTCATATAAGCAAAAAAAAGAAAAGATGCATTATACACCCACAGGCACACGTGCCTGCATGTTTAAATGTAACAAGCTGTGCGTGCAAATGGACAAGTCTTTGTATTGTCCTCGGTTGATGGTTTAGTTCCACTGGATATCTGCATTCTGATAGCCTTTAAATATATAGTCACCAATGGTTCCTTCAGCAGGACCTACTGTCCCTTTCTATGAGCAGCCTGGACAGTGCTCCTCCAGTGGGCATTTATTCAACAATTCTTTCTACCCTTATTGTCAGTTACATGGCTCCAAGCATTATTTACTATGCAGCATCCAGACTCAGCACTGAATGCAGACGTATTAATTTCCTCATCAGTTTTTCAGTACCGCTAATTACCATTACATGTGAACATCGGAAGAACATTCATAACAATGTCCCTTGCAAGCTCATGGCTCCCAACTCTTTTGTTCCACATCCTATTGCCACTGGTACCATACTATTTAAGGCCCTCCCTATTTACCCTTGACATGGCACTGTTCTTACCTGCCTCTAGGTCCAAAGCCAGCTTAGCTGGCATACAGCACCCCATTACACAGTATCAACATGCCTCATGTCTCCAGCCTTCTTTTCTTCTCTTAGCATCCCTCCTTCTCAACCTGCCTCTTCTACTGACCACTGCGGAGAGCCTCTACCCTGCCAGCAGTCGTCTTGGAATGCTGTAGTTTGCTGCTGCTGCTTTCCGTTCGAAACGTGAAATGAAAAAGTTACAGCTAACCTTTTCAAAAATGCCCATGGATTTTCGGTAGCCAGTCTGGAGCATTTAAAATGTGACCTTTCTGAATGCGTATTATTTACAGAAGTATTATGTTGAAGAGAACACACTCTTGATCCCAAATACAGATGTAAGTACTAACTGCTTTACAAAGTGTCTCACCAAGTTAGGCCCCTGAAAAATAAGAAAAATATATTGTTGTTGTTCACTGTCAGTGCTGTTTAACGCTATTACCTTTTGCAGTCTTGCCTCCTGAGCTCACGAGTGAGATCCTTAAAGGCTAAAGTGATGATTCAAGAAAGATCTCTTGAAAATCCCTGTTTTCTGGATGCTGGACAAAATATCCACACCACTAAACTACCCTTTTATGGTTTGGGGAATAGCCTGCATGAAAGCTATGGTAACTGGTATAACTCCAGTCTCTCCATGTTGATTCTAAATTATCTCAGAGTCTTCTGCATCAGCAACATGTCAGGCTTTCTTTTATTTAACCAGAATATAAATTATGACATGGTTTTCATGTTGTCCTCTTCTATTACTAGGTCAGTGCTTGAGATCAAAATTTTAACTTAAACAGGTTTTAAATTTAAATTAACATCTTTAGTGTAATTTATTATTTACATAATATAATTGGCAGAGACCCTTCTACTAGATTGCAGTCCTATTAGGTTTAGCACAGTTTCAACAAGCAAACGAAAGGTGGCCTATTTTCTGTAAAGCCTGCAATCTTAGTTTATGAAAAGACACAAGAGGTTGTTTAAAAGACAAACAGGAGCACGGAATAGGGCAACAATTTGTATTTGTGTAATCTTGCCTTTTGTGGGCTTGCTTGTGGAGGAGAATTACCATCTCTAACAGTAAGGCTAAGTCTTTTGGCCAGAGGAAAGAAAAATGACAAGCAACTGAAGACAAGTGCAGCTGGCCAAGACCTTTTTGGGTCTGTGGTTGGCTAAGGATAAGCTATTGCTGGCATGGTTAATGACGATATGATCAGGAACTACAAGGAACCTTTCAGAGGGGTGTGAGGAGGGTTGTGATGGGTGCTGTCACCCTTCCCATAGGTGACAGACAACTCCCCATTCCCTACTCAGAAATCCTCATACCCAAACTGATGTTAGAGGCAAATTCACACTGTACTGTGATGCAAGGTGGTTAGCAGGAGTCAAAAATAGACAAATGAAACATAAATGGTCAGATGTTCCAGTACAGAAAGACCATAGGCAGACTGGCTGCCAAACCCAGTTAATAAAATGAAATCACCTTTGAAATCAACAGATTGAAGAGCTTGGCTAAATGAAGAGCATTATTAGCTATATTTTTTCAAGATGGATTTTTTCAAGCAACTCAGGAAGCCTGTGAGTCAGCTAGGAGACTCAGCACATATATATCAGGAATGCTCGGTTACAGCTGATCCTCCTCTGGAACAGGAGGATGGGCCACAAAATCTCTTAGGATCTCTCCTGCTGTATCATACCCTGATTCTACTGTGCAAAAAATGTTAACTTGAGAAACAAGGTCTCCACTGTGATATATCCTCTTTACATAAATATAGTACAAAAGAGATAGCAATAAACTGGACAGAGTACAGCAGAGGGCCACTAAGACTGGGAGCTGTTAATGCGAGGTTCATTGATGTGCTATTCTGGTACCCTTCAGAAGTGAGGATGGGCAGGGATGAGGGTGGTTACCTTTTCCATCACCCCAGTTTATCTGTCCACTAGATGTGCCAGTCTGTCTTGGCCACAAAATTGATTTCTAAGGCATGGCAGAATGTGCACTGTGTTAGCAGAGACGCCTGTGATGGATGCAGTTATACCAAAACTATGGCATCTCTGTCACTTATGGAGGGTGTTTTATCTCCTCCCACGTATGGCATAGCTGTTTGCACACTCAGACATGCAATACTCTGGTAATCTGATCTTTGTCCACAGACTGAGCCTCAGGTCCACCTGACAACATCTCTGTATTTACTCTTTCAGCAACAAAACCATATGCTTCTCTTCATGGAGGTTGCTCACCATGTCATAGGTATTACTCAGAACCCAGATCTGTGGACCTCTTCTTGGGTGTTCAGTAGAGGAATGTCCCTGACGGCCTCATATGTTAAAGATGTTGTTTTCCCAAGGATGAGTACAATCCCATCACCCCTGAGAGAGACAAAAAGATCCTGGAGGAAATCAGTAGCTCTTCATCATTAAGTCTTCACTGTGTTCTCAACAAGCCTAATTCCCAAACAGCTCCCCTTCCAACTCCTTCATGGGCACACGCACCCATTTACAAATGAAAGAACAATTCTGAGGGCTTCAATGGAGGCCAGTGTTAAATTACTCCTCTAACAGCTAAACATTGCTCTGAAAATGTCATCTAAACAGAACAGGATTTGAGATTTTAAACAAAACCAACGCTGCAAATGTTTCCTTTAACAGATACTGTCATATTTCCACTTTCTCACTGTGTTGTCCTTCTCACTCTGATTGAAAGCACATTATAGCACACTGGTCTCATAGAGACATCAGCTTACACAACAGGAGTCCTCAAGCAGGGGAATAACAAAGTATTTGGATATTGTTATTACATGGAAACTATAACCTAATCTCTTCCATTGATGCAAGAAGAGATACAGAAATGATACATTTTATGATGCATTGGCCAAAGATAACTATTTGTAGTGACCCAAGCATACCAGAGTCACATCTTGCTTCTAAGTGTTGTGCTATCAATGACAAACTCTTTTGATTTAGGAAAGACACTAAGGTGAGGAAATGCATCCTCATCACATCGATGCTTTCCAGCATCTTCTCTAACACCAAGATGTGACAATGCCTCACTGGCAATAACTCTTCACTAAGAAAGTCTTCCCAGTGTGGGGACATATATACTGGTTCCCTGCTGTTACAGCCTTGCTGCATTTTAGAGGGGAACATGGCCTACCTTGTATACTTCATCTCCTTCCTTGCACAAATAAATAAATAAATTAAATTAAAAGGCAAATAAAAGAGAGCTGATGAGGAGAAATGCTCTTGGGAATCAGAAAGCTAAGAAACTTTATTTCCAAAAAACTGCACTGACTGCTAAGCAACAACCACATTGTTCGCAAAATCCCAACATTAAAAAGAAAACTGTAGTTAGGTATACAAATGGAATAATAATGTTATCTGTATCTTATGCATGTAAACACAATATAGTTACCTTCACAATATAAAGTTTATATACATATATATATCTATATATAAACAAAAATTATATATATATAAAATTTTGCAAACATAGTTGTGGCAAAACGTTGTAAGACTACCAAATTCAACCTGACCATCCCCCAAACATGCCTTTGCCAGCAGGCACCAGCCGAACTCTTCCCTATCGCCCTCCCTTCCCCTGGCTTTTAAGGCGGCGCGCGGCGCTGCGGCGCCGGGGGCAGGGCGCAGGGCCGGGGGCGCGGGGCGCGCAGCCCCCGGGGCCTCGCTCGTTGCCCGCACGCTTCGTGCTGGGACACGGGTGCCCCCTAACGGAAAGTCCCCAGTGAAACAGCTCCCGTGACACACCGACCCTTCCTACCTGCTGAAGGGCTCGCATTTTGAGGAAAGCGGAGGGCTCTGGCACAGGAAAATGGAGCTTTTCTTTCCCCACGAAAATGCCTGAACTACAGCTCCCAGAAGGCAGCTGCGGCTCTGCCACGCTGCCTGTTCCCGCCTGGCCTCCAGGTCCCGGGCACCGCGGGGGCCGGGGGCAGCTGGGGGAGGCAGCCAGCGGGGTGCGGGTGTCTGGAAGCAGCTGGCTGGGGCTGCTGGCAGGGCGGAGCTGCTGGGGCAGAGCTCATGGGAGCGGTTGGTGGGGTAGTTTGTGGGGCAGGTGGCAGAGGGTAACTGGTGGGGGCTGCTGGAGGAGGGGACAGGTGGTGATGGGCTGCTGGCAGGGGTGGCTAGTTGGGGGGCAGGGGCAGGTGGTAGCCGCAGGGGGCAGGTGGGGGGGGCAGCTGACTGGGGTTTCTGGTAGGGTGCATCGTGTTGCATGCAAGTGGGTTGCATGCTCCATTCAGCACCTTTTTGTTCCGGGATTATTCATCTATGAATACGAGGTTGGAAGGAGGACATAATGGCTGTACTCCACTTCTAGCTGCAATCTTTAAGTGTGGAATAAGTTTCACCTTGCAGCTGTGCTGCTTCTCCAAGAGACTGAAGAGGTGGCCTCATGACAACGTGGGCAAGAAACGGTCTATAGCTAGGACATAAGCTGTCGATTATTATCAAGTTTTGTTCCATATTCAGTTATTATCAAGATGTATTTCATACTAACTAATGATCCGTTTGAAACCAATCCTGTTTCTACTTTTGTATTTCTCTTCCTATCCTCTTTTCTGGTTTGGGCACATATATCATATGCTTCGTCTTCCCTTCTTGAACTTATTCCGTTTTTTGTATTATTCACTAAAGAATCAGCAATGAAATGCCAATGTTGATTCTTACAAGTGTTGTCTTTCAGTTTTAAGATCAACATCAGTGCACACTTGAGAGGGCTTAGGACTTGCTGATCCACCTCAGTCTTCACTGAAACACAGTAGTGTGACTTAGGTGAGGGACTGCAAACTTGCTTTGCTGAAACAGCAGGAGTTTTGCAGTACCTGAGCATGACCACATAAATGGAAGGGCTACTGTCAAGAATAGATGGGGCAGTCAAAATGTTTTCATCATCTATTCTCCTTTATATCTTGGGTTGGATTTCTCAAAGTAGCACTCCTCCTCCTTTCCACCTTAATTGGAGTCCGTTCAGAGGAGCAGTGAGGTCTGCTTCTACTTGGCCTGCTGCAAAACCAGCTGGAGCACAGGATATTTTTCCCGAATACTGCCGTATTGTCCCTTGTAAACTAAGATGGCATTGAAGGAGGTTGACATCCCATTTACCCCTTCATTCATTGGTCTACATATCCTCTCAGGGGGCAGCTTTTTCTCTTAAAATACGTGTAGTTCCAGTACTTAAACATACTTGACTAGATGTTAAGTGGGCAGCTGTCTGTGACCTATTCTGAGGTCTGTTGCATCAATGGAGGGCATAATTAAAATCCTTTGCACAACATCCCTGGCATTCCTTCATGCAACAAGATTTGGTGCAGAGGGGTGGGAAAGAATTTACACCTTCCCACTTGCCCTCCTCTCATTATTGTCCAGCTCTCTTCTCTGGAACCACACAGTTGGCAGACCATTCTAGCTACATGGCAGGGCTGTGAAAGGAGATGAGGATACCTGGCTTTCTGTTTCTTTTGCCTGTCCTGCTTGTTTTGGCTACCTTTCTGTTTGATCTTCTGCTTTGCTTGCAAGCTCTCCCAACACAAGCTGTGTAGAGAAAAATATCAGGCCAAGCCAGGCAACTCAGGTGTGAAATACATTTTAATTTAGTTTAGGGTTCTTTAGTTTGTCTGTTGCTCAGCTGAGCATGGATTGTTCAGAAGGTGAAGCAGACATTATGGGTGGAGGACAGCGTGAAGGAGAGCAAGAGAGAAGGAAACAGAGAAAAAGGTCAAGAGAAGCAAATGAGTGCATGTGTTTGTTTACAACTGTGTCTTCATATACTCCTCACACTGCTATGCACTGACCCACGATACCCCACAGAGCCGCTTAACCCAGAGACTGACAGCACACACACACTGAGTGACAGAAAGCAGTGCAGATCAATGCTAAGCTGCTGACAAGCACAGCTCAATACAACACAGCACTCAGAGTGGAATGAAGAGACACTTGGGTCCCATCATGGCTTAGCACAAACATGCCTGGGGCAAAATGACAGTGTAGGCCAGTACATGCACACCTATACACATGCACAATGAGAGCCACTGGCAGCACTCATCCAGACACAGCTACAGATGCAACACTTGTCCAAACACACCAGCCAACACACTTATGTTCACTACACATGTTTTGGTGTACAACGTAAACACACTAGGCAGCAGGCTCCCATAGTCTAATATGTGAACAAAGTGACTCAGACATGGTCCCTGCACAAAAACAGAAGACACAAAATGCCTAGATTTAGAAATGGTCATGACCCCAAAGCAAGGGAGAGAGGGTAGGCCTCACTTTCATCCTTCACCTGGATACGTCTAGCCACACAGACCTGAACTCATTGGGGATTTGAGGTAAGAGTGGTAGGTGGCAGAGGGAAAAGAAAGAGAGAGCAGAAAAGGGAGCAGTGGAGAGAAGACAGCTTCAGGGGCTGTGACTTGGGAAAGAGCAGTAGAGTGGCAGTGCCCTGGGGACAGTGTTCAAAGAACACTTGGATTGCGAAAGTTATGTCCAGCAAAGCGTGCTTCATCACCAAGCTCTTCCTCAATCCTGCAGAAGAGAGAGACAGCAAACATTAGACCCTTGCAGTGAGGGAGCATCAGAGGCACCAGAGCACCTGAGATGCAGTGCATCAGCCAGAAAACTGAAAATGTTTAGAGAAGCACTGCTCCTTCCAGCTGCTGTGCATGAGGATGGTGCACCATCATGCAAAGGAGTGGGGAAGGAGTCTGCTCCAGAGATGTGCCTGGGATCCTATTCTTGGGTCTAGGCCCTGTTTTCATAATGTTTCCCCCATGAACCCCTTTTACCCTTGGGCTCTCAAACTCTCCCACACCAGTTAGTTAATTCTCCATTCTCATATGTGTTCCCATTCTTGGAGACTCTTACCTCATGAGCTGGTTGTATTTAGCCAGGCGTTCAGACCTGCAGGGAGCACCCGTCTTTATCTGTAAAGCATTCCACACAACAAATAGTGTAAGACACTATTATGACTTGCACCAGTTTCCCCATAGGGAGAGGAGAGGGGTTTGTCTTCTCACCCTTCTTATTTTCTTCCACAAAAGTTGTCCATAGCCTGGGTTTCACCTACCTGCCCAGTGCACAGTCCCACAACCAGATCAGCAATGAAGGTGTCTTCAGTCTCCCCAGATCGATGGCTCACCATCACACCCCAGCCATTCTCCTGGGCCAACTTACATCTGCAAGGAGCAAGAAATGCAATCAGTAACTCTTCCTGTAACCACCACTTGCACAAGGTGAGATCCAGGCATCCTCTCCTCCCACCGTCAACATCCTACACTCTTGTGGAGACAAAGGTGATTTTGTTCAATGGATCGTGCTAGACCCTGCTGTGGTTCAGCACCAAATCTTCCCCTCTCATAGGCCATCAGGGACAGCGGGATGGACTCACGCTTGAATGGCCTCTGTGACAGATCCAATCTGGTTGACTTTGAGCAGGAGACAATTGCAGGCCTTCTCTTCAACAGCTCGCTCAATGCGCTTAGGGTTTGTCACCGTCAAGTCATCTCCCACTATCTGAATTCCCACATTGGCTGTGAACTTGGACCAAGCCTCCCAGTCATCTTGGTCAAAGGGATCCTCGATGGAGACCACTGAAGGGATAACAGAAGAAGCCTGAGTCAAAGCTGCTTTCTTTCCCACCCCCAAAACACGGAGACAATGTGCCTGTTATATATGCAACACCAGTGCTGATTCCCCATTGCTAAGCACATAGCTCACCTGGATAATCACGTACAAAGCTTTGGTAGAGGTCACCCAGCTCATCTGCAGAAATGTAGCGGCTTGGGTCATCTGGGGACTTGAAATCCAAGTCATATTTGCCATCACGATAGAACTCAGAGGCTGCCACATCCATACCAATGACAATCTTGTCTGTGTAGCCAGCCTTGTCAATAGCTTCCTTGAGGAGTTCCAGAGCTGGGAAGAGAAGAGTTGCAGTCAGGAGAGTCAGTCCATGAAAAGAACCCTGACTTTTACTGGGAACTTAGCCAGTATCACAGAGGCTCCACTGGGATGATCCTGGGAGCAGGAGCAGCTGAGAGAGGCTGACAGTGGGATGGGAGAGGAAGAAAGGAGGCCAAAGAACAATATAAATGTGTCAAGAGCTGTAGAGGACATATCCACAGAAATGAGAAGAAATCAGAAAACAGACCCACACCTCAGTGACAACTTTGAGGAAAGCCTTGGGTGTGTCTGGACATGCATGAAAGATTTGTATGGAGAGGGAGGGAAAGGAAACCATCTCCTAACACAGGAGGTCACTGACCCCAACGCATAATGTTTTGAAACAAAGTTGGGGGAATGCTGTGACCTGGGAGTAGAAAGGCCTCATTGCAGCATTGCAGGCAAGGTTATTCCATCTCTGCATGGCTCTCACCTTCACTATTTTCCAGGATGTTGGGGGCAAAGCCTCCCTCATCACCCACATTGGTGGCGTCTTTGCCGTACTTCTCCTTGATGACACTCTTTAGGTTATGATAGACTTCAGCCCCAATGCGCATTGCATCACGGAAGCTTTCAGCTCCCACGGGCAGGATCATGAACTCCTGCATGGCCAGTTTGTTCCCTGCGTGGGAACCTCCATTGATCACATTGAAAGCCTGGAAGAGTCCAAAAGAGAATCAGAGCTAACAGTACCCATCTTGCCACCAGCTTGAGGAGGCTCTTGAATGGGTCACTGTGTCCATCTGTAATACATCACATCCACAGGGTAATATAGTACATCAGCTACAGTGCACTAGAGCAAAGGCCCAAATAGCATGGAGTCCTCACTCCAACAATGGCACAAAGTAAATGGTTGCAGAGGATTTTCCCAGCAATTTATCTCTCAGAGATCTCCAAGATGAATATGTTTATCTGTGTGTTCAGTAATGATAGGTCAATCTCTCTTCCATGACCACCTATTTTTCCTTTGAATCCATGAAAATTTTGACAACACCCTTTGTCAAGGAATTCTATGGGGCAGCTACTCCTAATGTGAGGACCCACCTTCTCTTCTTTTGAGTCGTGCCTCTATTGGATTCACATGATGTCTTTAGTTCTTGCTCTGAGAGTGAATGGTTTATCCCCAACCAACTCCCACCACAACTTCTACCATATCCTTCTCAATCCTTTTTTTCCAGATTGAAACATCCTACTTTACATAGCTCTTTCTTCTACAAAGAAGCTGCTTTATGCCTTTAATCAGTCTCCTTACCCTTTTCTGTGTCTTTTCCAGTTCCCTTCTACCCTTGCGAAGCTAGGGAGGGGAGAACTTCATGCACTACTCGGGGTGTGGGCATTTTGTTCTCAGTCCTTCCCAAATCTTAGGCCTCGGTTTGCTTTCTTGACCACTACAGTGCATTCAGTTGATGTTTCAGTCCTATATCCCTTCCTTCCTTCCCTCCCAATGCATTCTTGGAAGTTTTTTTGAAGTTAGTTTCTGAATTTGGATGTCAGGGATGGAAGAGCCTTACTGGCACAGGAAGGATGAGATCAGAGTTGCCAGCCAGGTCAGCAATGTGCCGATACAGGGGAACATCCTTCTCTGCAGCTCCCGCCTTGCAGACAGCCAGTGAAACTCCCAGAATAGCATTGGCACCAAAGTTGGCTGTAGGCAAAACCAAAAAGAAATCAAGCTCTTAAACATTTCCCTTGTGCCTGGCAGTTCCCTTTGCCAGTCCAGCCTTGCACTCACACACGGCTCTAACAGCCCTGCAAATGCCCCCTACTCCAGCTCTGTAGCCTCCCTCCACCCTCTCATAGTATTCATTTCCCAGACCAAAAAAATAGAAGAAATTACATTTGTTCTCTGTGCCGTCCATCTCAAGCATCAGATTGTCTATCTTCTCTTGATCTACCACAGAGAGGCCCTGCAAGAAGAAATAGCTTCTAAGAAGATAAGACTTGTTAGCTCTGGTATGTGAGAAAAGAAGCATTGATAGAGAAACTGGGGGAACTGGGACTTCTTTAGCTTGTGGAGGAATATATACACACAAAGCTTTGGAATTCAGTCCTTTGGTATATAGTCAAGTTATGTAGCCATGGCAATATGACTGCAGTGAAGTGTAGATGAACCCAAACTAGATTAGAGATCAGTGACAGCCAGGCAAGACCACAAAGAGCTCAGGAAATGACTCACTCAAGGATTTGCCCAGCCTTTTGGTAGCTTCTAGGGAGCTTAGTGGTGGTATGGCTACAAAGACACTAGGCAAAACAGAAGATGCTCACCCCACAAGCGTGCAAATATGAGCTGGATGGAGCAATCCCTGGGAGCAAGGTGGAGAGCAGGATTAAGCCCAGAACAGGAAGCCTCCACTAGACCATGTGTTTTCAAGGATGGAGCGAGCTGGTCTCAGCCTGACTCCTCAGGGAGGCACACAGTGGCATGGGCTGTAGTTGGTGTAGCTTGTGGTTCCAGTTCAGCTCTATTCAGAGCAACTGGAATCATGCTGCTCCAGGTCTTCATCAGTAAATTGTTACAGATGTGTCACCACCATTATGCAAGGTTGCAAACTGTACTGTGGAGGCTTCCAGACCTTGCACAGATGTGGTTTTTGCTCTACAATACCATGAATGCTGGAGGGAGAGGGGATGAGAAGAACGGGTGTGAGTCCAGAGACATGTGGATTAGATTTAGATAGTACTTAAGGAGGAGCACATCTGAAATAGGGATAGAGCTCTACAGTGAGCATCAACATGACTGATTAGATGGTAGAGATGCTGCAATGGAGCCAGTAGGGTTAATTTTTTTTCCACCCTGCAGACACATACACACATGAAGGCGCAAGAGGGGTGTGCCGAAGCTGACAGAGAACATCACTATGTCTATTAGCCAAGTAAAAAGAAAAGAGGCAGAAACAGAGAAAAGGGGGGAAGAGAGAGAGCAGAATAAATGTCCAAAAAGAGAGAATAAAGAGAAATTCTTACAGAGCCCACGAGAGCTGGGGCGACAGTGCTGTTGATATGATCCACGGCCTGCAGGACCCCTAAAGAAGGGAAGAGACAGAGAGAGAGAGAGAGAGAGAGAGAGTGTGAGGCAAAGAAGAGAATAGAGAAAGGGAGAGGAGAGGAGCAATATAGACGAACTGAGAGAAGGAGACAGCAAGAGAAAATCAAGACCTGATCTTTTTACGCTAACTCTGTGCCTTTGGGATCTCACTGAGGTCAGCAGAATAACATCCACATTACACTAGTGGATGAGAGAGACCCTCCAGTGGATCTCTGTGCACACACAGCCCCAGGGATGGGGGTGTGGGACCAGACACCTCCCCACCTTTTCCAAGGAACCGTGACTTGTCATTGTCTCGTAGCTCCAGTGCTTCATAGATCCCAGTGGATGCACCGCTGGGGACCGCTGCTCGAAACAGGCCTGAAAGATAGCAAAACACAGGTGTGAGAAGGTTGGAGGATAAAGAGGAAAAGCTCCTATGCATCTGCTTCTGTTTTACTCTCATGGGAAAGAATATGGTAACCAATTGTGTGAATACATGGGCCCCGTTGTTGACCATTCACAGCCTGTCCTCTTAGAGATGGAAAACACAAGTGACAGAAACAAATCCACTCATGATCAAAAGCTTTGAGGTACAGAGCTTGGGAATCCTGAATCTCAGCCACAAAGAAACCCACATGAGTCCCAGAATTACAAATGACACGTGGATATCTGGCTGCTGAGCTCCACTCTTGGCACCTGTGCCTGCACCCTGCTGCAAGCAGGCTGAATCACAGATGCCAGAGATTTTCTCTGCTTCTTACGGGGGCTGGCTTTTCTGCCTTAATGAAGAAAGAACAAACCAGTAAAGTCCCTTCTGTGGCCACTCACAACTTCTCACACCTTTTAGCCCACATGCATATGCACATGCAGCTCTTCTAGCTGAGACATACACACATATATGCCTAAACAGAAGTCTCAGGGACAAACCTTCCTACAACATGATGTACTTCCAGACTCACAGGACTAAAACCATAGCTGCAGGAGTGCATTGCATGCATAGGACAAGGAGATGCGTATACTTACATTAATGATACTTTCAGACCCTGCTACTATGAGACACATGGCTCAAATCATACACACAACAGTCCACTGTTTCATTGTGATTTCCCATCAATACCTATTGCAGAGCTCATGATGAGACAGAACACACTTCTGAGATTCACTAGAGAAATCACTGTGGCTAGATGTGAACACCAGCATCTTCCACTCTGGGTAGAAGGGAAGAGACCTTTGAAACAAAAATGGGCAGTGCAGTGGGCACCTCCTCACTGGTGGCTGCAGTGGCAGAGGATGATTTACCAGCCCTATGTGCAAACATGCTGAGCACATGCACAGTCAGAGTCACAGACAAAGCCACAGACAGAGATCAGAAGAGCTGCCACGTTCCCTGGCTTGCTGTTTGCCAGGAGTTCATTAGAAAGTTTATGCTGGAAGTTTATAGTGTGTGCTCTAGGCAGGCAGCCATATAGCTGCCAGGCTGCTGTGCAGACTCTGCTCCTCCAGCATAGGTAGGAGGTCCCTTCTCACAATTCTCATCCTCTCCCACCTACCTTTGTGTGTGTACAGGTCCACCTCAACAGTGGGATTCCCACGAGAATCCAGGATCTCTCGGGCATGGATCTTCTCAATTGACATGATGAATCTTTGGAGAGAAAAGAGAGGAGAGGAGAGGAGAGGAGAGAGAGAGGAGAGGGAGAAAGGAGGAAAGGGGAGGGAGAGGAGAGGGAAGGGGTGGAGAGGGAAGGGAAGGGGTGGAGAGGGAAGGGAAAAAGAGAGGGAGAGGAGAGGAAGAGGGAGGGGTTGAGGGGAAGGAAGAGGGAGAGGAAGGATGCCTAGTTCTGCACTGCTCTGAAAGACCTCAGACTGCACCCTGGATGTGGTGCCTTTCTCGTTTCCAAAACAGATGCTGTCGGAGAGAAGGGAGCTCAAGGAAGAGTTATTTTAGGAGCTGAAGCTACTGGCTTGAGGAAATCCAGACTAAAGGAGAGATGTGAAAATTGCTATCCAAAGCCCAAGATCTGGGAACTGAGTGCCTATTTCAATCTACTCTGTCCTTTCACCACAAAGGACAGACTGGGAGCTCTGGGAACTCTCTCCCTCGCTCCCAGAGCTGCAGCTGAGTGCTCTCCCTTTCCTTCTTAGGCCCCCGATGCAGATCAGGGTGGGCAGGAATCTGGAGGGCAGGAATCTGGAGGGCATCACAGCAGCCGCAGGCAGCAGAGAGGGATGGATCAGCTGGTGTAGCTGAGAGGTGCCCGCTGGCCTAACAGCAGCTCCCAGCACCTCCCCTCCCAGCAGAGCCCTCCCCAGCCCACAGCAAGGGGGGCCGAGTGCTTCCCCACCCATCCCCCGCTCTCTGGACCTAGCTCTGCAGCAAGCCGCTTGACTTGCCTCCCTGCCACCCTTGGGAGTCACTGTTGGAAAAACCACCAGGGCGCGAGGCATTGGGAAGGCTGCACCAAAGTGAGCGAGCACAGAGGAGGCCAGGAGCCTGAGAAGCCATTTTATTACAGGCCACAGTGGGAGAAAAAACGTGGGAGAAACAGCCCTGGAGGAGGGGAGGGAAATATGGCCCTGTCCAGATACAGAGGACTGATCTCAGCATCTGAACCTGCCCCTCTGCACATGTAGGAAAATACATGAAGCTAGGAGGCATCTCTCTATCTAATAAGTAGGGAAGGGAAGAGAATTTGGCATTTTGGATGCACCTAGTTAAACCTGAAGTAGAAAACAGGCTTGGGGGTGGAGATAGCAGTTTGAAAAAGCTTCTCTGGCTACTATCTGATTTCTGAGGGAGAAGTCCAAAATACCTTCCCCTACCCCAGTCCACTTTCTTTTTCCCACAGATTGGCCTTGTATATTGTTCTTCTAGCCCACCCCCAGCCAGCCATGGGATTGTACAGCACTGGGGAGCTCTTGATGTCATTGCTTCTGGCTCATGGAAATCATATGGGTGTGGGGAAATCACTTTGCTGAAGTTTCAGCAAAAGCTTCCAATGGCGGGAAGTTGCAGTCAGTGAAACTGGGACTCTCTGGAGGCCGGGCAGGGCTCTGCACTGTGTCCATCTGGACCGGGATCCCCCATCAGCCGCCTTGGCAGTACTCCTCATGCCATCTGGCACACGCTGCAGGAACTTCCTCCAGAGCGGTGCCCGCACTGCTGTGAGCTTCCTTTGCAGCAGTGCCTTGGCCATGCCTCAACAGTCTCCACAGGGGAGAGAATGGGACCCTGTCAAAGTGATCTTTGGCGCAGGAGGGACCTGACAATAAGCTTGGTGCCAGATGCAGTACCCCGCCTGCTTATGTGCTCATGCTGACCGTGGCCATGTCCCTCTGCTCATGTCCACCTGCCCCTGTTAGGATCAGACTTGAGAAGCCAAATGGCAAGCACAAATTCAGTCATGCCTACCCCACCTCATTGTTCACTTGATCTCTTCTCTCCTCTAGCTCTTTCCACCCTTTTCTCCACTCCTGCTTCTTTCTCTTGTCCCCCTCTATTTGCCTTCCTTTGCACAGCATGAAGGACCATGGTGAAATCCCTGGCATCAGCCGCACTGTCCTGAAAGCAGGTCAGAGACGGATAAGCTGGGATAAGGGATTGTGACAGAGCTATAGCTGGGAATCAGTTGACCACAGTGAGGAGGGGGAGCAGCCAGACTGGAGGCTAGCAGCCTCCCTTGGGCAGAGGCTGGGCAGGGAACTGCTGGGAGACTCGCAATGCTGCAGTGTCTTCCTCTGGACACTGCTTCGTGGCAGTGCATATTGCTAGAGCACTGGCTTGCTGAAGTTCACACTGCAGCAGTTCCCCTCCTCCCTGCTGAGCAGGCCAGCATTGCAAAGACTTTTCCTCCATGCTGCTGCCAGCAATCCTGTGTGCTAGGGCCCTGGTGCTGCTGCAATTCCCCCAGGCTGGGCACTGCTCTCAGGAAGCCCGCACTGCTGCAGTGCCGTGGCTGATGCAGCTATTGCTTGCTTGACTGTCACCTCCTCTTTCTGCTGCCCTCCTCCCCCTGTGTGGTGTGGGGCTGTGAAAGATAAGAAAACATTCCCTCTCTTCCTCCCTCCCTCTCCATGCTACCTGGCTGAGTTCCTGTATTTATGACACCGCCTGGGGGGACTGTTTACTTCCAGGTTGGGTTCTTTCCCCTGTAATGCCCAAACTGAATTCTCTCTCCTTCCCTACTACCAACCCCTCCCCCAAGTAAAGCTCCATCCTGTATATTTTCTGCAATGCCCTTGAGAACACAGCCTATGTTTATTGGTTGCCCCCCTCCTGAAATTCAAACCTGAAATGATGCCTTATAGGGTAGGGAAGCAAGGAGTACCTGCAATAAAAAAAATAAAATAAAAAAATAAAAAAAGAGAGAGAGAGAAAGAAAAAAAAAGAAAAAGTGAGGAGGGGGTGAGGAGAAAGAGGTGGGAGGAGCAGGGGAAGGAAGTGAGAGGAGTTTGGTTGTTTAATGCCGCTCACCCTGATCCTTTTCTGCAGGGACTCAAGTGCGTGTGGGGTTTGAAGGGCACAGGATGGGGAGCACAGAAATGCATGCAGTGGAGGGGTGGAATGCTGGCCAAGGGGAGACACTTACCTTCCTAGGGCAGGGGTGAACGAGAGATTGAGAAAGTGCTGGTAGAAAAGAGAGGAGAACGAAGCTGAGGAGGGATGCAGGACCTCAAGGGGAGATGATGTGTCCTCTAAGCCAACGGCAGCAGCAGCAGCAGTATGGAGACGCCCCTGATAGGGCCGGGACAGTAGCATGTGACCCAGAGCTGCGATGAGTCAGGATTTAGCAAAGCTTTGCAAACAGCACGTAGAGGATGGAGAGAGAAAGAGAGACAGACAGACAGGGGATAGATACAGACAGATGAGGGTGAGAGAGCCAGGGAATAGCAGTGGGTGTGCAGGATAAACAATTCCAGTCAGTTTAGGCTCATTATTTATTTTTATTCAAACCAGAAAATCTTGCAGGAGTTTTGGGAGACATAAATAAAACCATACAACCTACAAGTCTCCACTTTTCCCCAGGCACCTATTGAGAGTAGAGTGTGTGTGCAGTGACTGCAAGAGCCTTGTAGTTCCTCAGCACAGCTTCCAGGACCAGGGCGAGTAACCCTCCTCCTTTCTCCACCAAAAAGGTGAAGGTGGGTCTGGCACATGCAGACACCTGGCACTCTTGCTTTCCCTGCCACACATGCCAGCAGTGGGAGGGCATCTCCATATCACGAGGGGCTCGGGGAACAGGTGGTAAAACCAAGGGTCACTCAGTCACATCACTGTCAGCAGATCCCTCCATTTCCTGAAGAAGAAAAGAGGGAGAAATTAAATGACTCCATGCCCTACTTTTTTTCCTATCTCTCACTCCCACTAGCAGGGTTGGAAATGGCAGTAGGGTTGTGATGCTGTGCTGTGTCTGTTGCAGGGCCCTCTGCCTTGTGACTGGCTTCCCTCAGCCTTTTCCTCCTATAATCTAGAAGAGGAGACTCTTGATTGACATCTCTCTTTCTCTACACTTTCTTCTCCTCCCTGTGCCATTCTCACCTGTTCTTCCTCCTGCCTTTGCTGACGGATTTTTTTTGCCTCTGCCCGCTCATCTTCCTCAAAGAATTCTTTGTCAAGGCGCTCCAAGTGGGGCAGCAGGACCAGGACCTCCACCCGGTAATCGGCCTCATCAGAGCATGGATTGTCCAACAATACCAGTGCCCGCAGCATGGGGAGCACCTGTAGCTTTGCCACCTCCTGAAGGCTATTGATCCCATTATTCCTGAAGAGGAGGGAGTACAGTGAACAAGGAGAGAGAGAGGTAAACGTAATTAGCAAGGTCCCTTCAGAATAGTAAGCTGACAACACAGACAACCAAAAACTTAGCAGCATGACAGACCATAGACCTTAGACCATGGACCTGTGGCAGACCACAGATCTGTATGGAGCTCCCTGAACTGAGAGACAAAAAAGAACATTTCCTCTGGATTTCTCTGTGCTTAAAGAGTCCATTAAGTTATCTAGTTTAGCCATACCTTTGTATGAAAAATACTTAGATGAAAAGGATTCTTATGTTCATGGCCAGGACACTGAGAAAGTGGAGAGGGAGCCAAACGAATTTTGGCAACAAATAAAAAGTATGAGGTGAGGTCTGAGAGTGACTGGAGGGGTAGATCTCTTCCAAGAAGCCCAGGAAAAGTCCTGACTATGATACCCCTAGAGAGCTGAACCCTAGACATAAGTTAAGGGCTGTAAAGGCCAATCAATTCCTAACAGGGCTTCAACTCCCAAAGAAATCAGAAAATTCTAAAGTCACAAATGGGAACACAGCCTGATGTGGGGGGTTTCTGGTCTTGGCACAGAGCAAGGAGAACCCACCGTAGATTCAGGTACTGCAGGCACTTCATGGTACTACAGAATCCATCCAGGGTTTCAAGCTGGTTGTCACGCAGATGCAGAGTTGTGAGCTGTCCTAGGCCCTCAAGGCCTTCAAGGCTGCTAATGGCATTCTGGGCCTGAGCACCAGGGAGGCAGGAAGAGAGAAGGAGGGAGACACAGGGGAGAGAAAGCAATTATTTCTGATCTTTAAAACTCTTTCCACCCCTCAGTCTCCCTTCAGACCACTAATGCACCTTTCTCTGAAGTGGGGAATAGTACATATGTAACGTTGCAGGAAGGAGGCTACATAGTAGTGAAGAACGGGGTAGCCAGAAGCCAGTGAGGCTGGAGTGGAAATCCCAGAGGAAATTTTAAAGATGGAGGATGGAATACCTTGAGAATTTGATTGCAACTCTAGGTTGTGCACCTTAGCTCAGCATCTTCAAGTCTATTAGACTCACAGAAAGATTTAGGTGGAAAGGGACCTCTGGAGGTCTCTGACTAGAGATACCCTGCTCACAACACAGTTAACTCCAAAGCTAGATAAGGTTGTTCAGGACGTAGCCAAAAGAGTTCTAAATGTTCAGGTTCAAGGACCAAAACTTTTCTGAAAAAGTTTCCTGTATCATCACTTGGTGATTGAGACAAAACCGCCCCCGATGAATAATACCTACACAGCCTCTAGTAATGCAGGGATGTGTCATGATCCAGACTAATTAGCGCATGCACTCTTGAGTCATCTACTCCACTGCCAGCACAGCATTACCTTCCACAGTCATGTCTTATCAGAGTCCTTAAGGCCTCAGAGAGAAACAGTTTGGAGAGGAAAACATGGGTCTAAGCATAAAACAGAAGTGTGTTCAAAAAATGGAATACTAGCTCTTTTCAAACACATAATTGATATAGTCCAGGGATCTTATGGTGTCAGCTCCTTTTCTTGTGGGAGAAATCTACTCCCAGGAATTTTCCTCTTCTGCTCCTCTAGGCTGATCTAAAAGCAGGCTGGATGTTCTTGAGAGAGGTCGCAGGTGGATGGGGGTTCTTTGTTTAACTTTAAACATTTCCTGGTATAATCCTTGTTATCCATCCATAAGCACACCTTCTTGAAACAAATCTGACAATCTTGTGCAAGGAAGAATGTTGTTCTATTGGTCTGAGATTCCCCAACACTGAATTGAATTCACTTCACTGTGTTTCAAGTTACAAGATGGGGAAAGCTAAAATTCTTAAATTTGGCAATAGATTCACAGAAAAAAATAGGCTGGAAAGAACCTGTAGAGGTCTCTGGTTTCATCTGCATCTGTGTCATATATTAACGAGTTTTGATTCAGTTCCTTTAAATCAGCCTTTGAATTCCTGTTGCATGAGTCTGTTTAAGACTGTCCTTGCAGCATCAGCTTCATCTTCCCATGGCTCAATTAATATGTGAATCTTTATACAAAACGTTACTACTCCCTTTGCATCATCAGAGCAGACAGTGTAGCAGGATCTGCCCCAAAGAAGTGATTTTGTCTCTTCACTTCTCAAAAAACTGTTTCTCTCTCAGACGGAGAAGATTAAACGGAGCATGGATATGCTGCTTTGAAGGTGCTAACATCTCCCCTTCTCCCATGGACTGAAGGCACGAGGTTGTGCAGCATCTCTGTCCCACTCCCCAAGCTGGCTGATCCCTTACCAGATACAGGTTCTTGAGCTTGGGAAGGTTTAGTCCTGCTGTGCTCTCTAGCTTGTTTCCTCGCAGCTCCAGGATGTGCAGGCTGAACAACTGTCCTTGACTCAGGCCTAGCGCTGTCTTGATTTTATTTCCTGAGTGCCAGAGAAGGAAGAAGCAACAAGAGAGTTAATCCCACACAAAGAGAGCTTCTTATGTACACAAGAATGAAGAGAAGCAGTCTATATCACCTTTAAGGCTGAGGTTGACTAAGCGGGGGTGAGAAATGCCCTCCATATCCTTGATACGGTTGTGAGCAAAGCTGATGATTTGTAGGTAGGGTAGTTCCTGCATGCAGGCACTGGTAAGGAGATTCCCATCCACCTTCAGCCAAAGCAGGTGAGTTAGGCTGCTCAGTGGAGACAAGTCTCGCAGCTTGTTCTCTGACAAATCCACATACCGCAGGTGAATGTAGCGTTGGAGGAGGCTAATGTCTGTCAGGTGCCTATGGGGGAAGAAGGTGAATAGAACACCTCTCACACTTCTCCCCTGCCACTGGCTTTCAGTTTGGCCCTCACCACTGCCAGAATAAGGCATCCTCCTCTCCCCCTTCCCTTCTGTCCTGGAAAACTTTGCTAGAAGGACACTGTGCACAGTGCTCACAGGTGCAAAGGTTAAAGATCAGCAGTTATCAGGCAAGATGCTCAGTGGATATTCCTAGAGATGACTTTGTGGAGGTCACCCTGTTCAGGTCCCTTCTAGGGGACGACAGTCTAGAGGAATGGACACACTAGGCACCCCTCAGTCTTCAAGGATGCTGATGCTCCCAGCAGTTTGTATGGTTATAGCATAGGGGGTCCCTAGCTCAGGGCTGATGCTGGACACACTGTCCTGAGACACAGACTGGAAATGAGGCAGCCAGAGAAGGTGCCCTGGAAATGCTCCTGCACCACGAGTCCATCACCAGTGATCAGGAGCCAGATAGTGCAGCTGCTCAGAGTAGAGGGTCCACAACTACGCAGATCTGTAGGGAGGAGAAAGAGAAGGAGGAGGAGCAGGAGGAGGAGGAGGAGGAAGATTCCTTCTCCTGAAGTATGGTTTGCACACTCACTTCTCCTTCGCTTCAAACTTCACATAGGCGTGAGCCAGGCCATTGCCAGTTTTACACAGGAGAGAGAGGCCCTCCTTCAGGTTTTCCTCTGTCAGGGGACACGGGACCAGGACCTGCAAGAGAAGGCGAGAGAACAAAACACGAACGCTTGAAACCACAGTCAGAGGAGATGTCAAGGGCCAGCGGTCCCAGTCTCTTGCAGCCGTGGCACCTGTCTCTCTCACCTGTTCCTCCTCCTCCTGTTCCAGCAGCGCCTTCTCTCCCTCATCCTCCTCTTCCTCCCCCTCCTGCTCCAGAACATCGTACCCACCATCCTGCTCCTCATCCACCATCTTCGTGGACTCCCACTCCCGACCTGCAGAAAGGCCTCAGTGGGAGAGGGCGCCCCCGGACTGAGCCTGAGCCTCGCTACCCCACCGGCTCCGCCTGGCTCCCGCCCCACGCCAGCCCCGGGCCGGGCCGAGTCGCCCCCCGCCCCCGCAGAGAAAGGCCGCTCGGCCCGCGGCGCGGCGCCCGCGCACCGCTGCCATGGGAACGGGGGAGGCGGTGGCAGCCGCCGCAACGGTCGCAGCAACGGCCGCTGAGCGGCCGCGGCCGAGAAGGGCCTGGGGTGGGGCCAGGAGGGCCGGGGCGAGGGTGAGCCCTGGGGGAGCGGCGAGGCGGGGGGTGAGGGCCCGCCGCCCTGTAGCCCCCGGGGTCGGCATTGCAGGGCAGCTGGAAAAGCCCCTGAAGGTCACTTGGTGGCCCATCTCCCTGCGTCCAGGCAGCAACGAGCACCGCGAGGCCGTGCTGGCAGATACCTGTCCCCTCACTGCCGAAACTTCAGGGGACAAGGGGGTGCCAGGGCCTAGGCTGCTATCAGCTAGAAAAAGAAGAGTATCCCTCATATATTCCTGATACTTTCTTTGCTACTTTTTTTTGTTTGTTTGTTTTTCCTTCTTCTGCCTTTGGCAGATGTGCTTGCTGTTGATTGCTGCTTCCTAACATCAGAACACAATGCATCCTCAGCCAGACTTTGTTTTCTTCAGCTGCACAAACCTAATTCTCAGTCTTTCCTCGAAGATCTTTGTTTTTCCTCTTATTAGTGTTATTCTTCAGAGCATCTCCACCAAATGTAGGGGGTGTAGCTCAGTGGGAGAGCATYTGACTGCAGATCAAGAGGTCCCTGGTTCAACTCCAGGTGCCCCTTCCACAGCTGCTTTTGGGGTTGGACTAGATGATCTCCAGAAGTCCCTTCCAACCTTACTGATTCTATGATCTATGTCTTTCTGCTACCCCAAGCAGGGCAAATACAAAATCTGAAGTATCATCAGCTCTCAGTAAAGAAAAAGAAAAACCCAAAACAACTAACCGAACAAGAAGACTTCCCATATTTTACAGACAGTGTTTTGGTTATTACATGCTAGAAAGACCTCCCCATTTTCTGCAGCAGCATGCACATTGCCAATTTGCATTTTACTGGTGATCAAAGCTGCTTGCAGTTTCTTTTTTTCATCTTCCTGCAGGCAATATTCCTCCAAGTTGATTGTTGGTTTCGGCTTGCTGCTCTAACTGCAATGGCTTGTCATTTGGATTATTAAATTCCATTTGTAAAGTTTAGAGGATGTCTCTCCTTTATCAGCATCATTTTGTGGTCTTATCCTACTTTCCTTAGTGCTCTCAGGCTGTCCTGGTTTGGTAACATCCACAAGTGTTATGAGCATATTCAGAGAATTGTAGGGTAGTTTAGGTGGGAAGGGACCTCTGGATGTCCAACCTGCTCAGAATGTGGCCAACTTCAAAGTTAGGTCAGGGAGGTGGTCATTCAAGTTCTGAGTATCTCCAAGGAACGATATTCCCTCTGGCAAATTCTTAATTAAAATGTTGAGTAGAATTAGACTTGGGTTCTGAGTGTACCCTCACATGAAATGATCTCCCATACAGCAGGAAGTCTCTTTGGAGCATCATTTCCTAACCTGTTAAGTGTTAAGTGTCTTCTCCATGAGGACAAACCACTGAGGTCAGGAGCTCAAGAGCACTGGATGTGAGGCCTAGTGGGCTTCGACAGCTGGGCTGTGCCCTGGGATTGTCATGGGGCACCCTCACAGCTCCATGTTTACAGGTTGGGAAATGCTCAGGACAAGTCTAAGCTCTGCTCAGAGTTGATGACCGCCGGCGTTTTTATGCCTAGTACCAAAGTACAAGGCTTTGTTTCCTTTCTCTCTGGTGCACTTTGCTCTTTTGCAGCCCCTGGGTAATGCCTCTGTTAGATAAGCTCCACACTGGCATACTGTCTGCATCCACTGATCCAAGCAGAGTGCCATGTGCTACTGTCAGGCATTGAGTCCCATGCTTTTGCAGCGCATGTATCAGCTGTTACTCTGACCACAGAGTTCTCCTGGGCTCAGGGCCACATCAACAGTTTGTTAACAGTGTTTGCCATGGTCTTTTTCCTTTCTTCCACTATCACTGGTTGACTCCCCAACCGATTTCTTCCCCTATGCTCCACTGACCCCATCTGAATTATCTCCCCAGTCATTAACCTGCACTTCGTATGTTTTTTCCATCATATCAACAGGAAAAAGGAAAAAAAAAAAGCAGAAAGCATTCTAGCTGTTCTCTTGCCTACGTTTTCTAATACTTTAAAGACTCCTTCGGAGATTCCTCATAATTGATGCTGAAAGAAAAGTAATCACATGCTTTTCTTTCCGTTCCTGTCTCTTTCTTTTATGCTGAAGAATGGACAGAAAGAAAATACATGTGCCTGAATGCATGTGGGTTTTATATGATCTTACAACAAGAACGTATGGCTCTATTGTTTTGGTTCCAGATGACCAAAGAACTTAGTGGGAACAAGACAAATTTTGCATGGCAACCAAAATCACTAGAAGAGAGAATTTTTATTTGGGATGCATCCCTCCCCCCCCCCCCACAGTCTGACTATACGGATCATTAAGGAGGAAATCTGTTTAAGATCAAGTCACTGCAAATCTCCAGCGGCGATCTGACAGCATTTCCACTGCACAGAGCTGTGGTCCTGCCAGAAAACATTTGGCAAAAACAGGAAAACCAAGACATGGCATTCCTGCTGATGCAGAAGTTACTTTGCATGAGTTATTCCTCATTAAATAAATCCTTTCATGCTTCTGTATTCACCTTAAAGTGGCAAAATCAAGGTTCAACTTCCATCTGGTTTTCCTATGTAGGTCACTTTTCTGGACTCTCACCTGACTCTTTAGGCAGGGCTGCACAGGAATCAGGGTTGACAGTGGAGTTGCAGCCTGAGACTAAGCCCTGTGTCTGACCCTTCCTACCCACTCCTAGCAGCCTTAGGCACAGTCCGTGTCCCTACTGTGTCACCACTGCTCTACTCATGTGACCCCAGTGCTGTGAGGGAGTGAGAAGAAGAAACCTTTACTCCTTTTGTACCAGCCACAGACTTTGCAGGATCTTTCTTTTGCTTTTGCTTTGAAAATGTCCTCTTCGCTGCATCCGAGAGCAAATAGCTGTCATCCCCACACTGCAGGCAGGTTCTTTGTCGTGTTGTCGTGTGTCTTTCCCTGTTTGATCATCTTTCTTCCATTATGAGGCAGCCCTAGGAATTATATTCGTATAACTAGGGACCACAACCACTACAGGATGATACTATGTTATGTGACAGGTGTTACCCCCGCAATGTCACGTGACAGTTTAACTCATGGCCAGTTTATATCATTTTTGCCCAGGCTTGTATAGCTAGGAAGAACATCCTTTTCTTTTCATGCTGTACAGCATTTACACAAGGCAGTACATTGCCTTCTTCCCCTAGACACTCTTGCAGTGGATGTAATGAGATCATTTGTTGCATGATTGTCTCACAAAGTCATGCGTGTTATTCCTGACTGACATGCTACAAAAGCAAAACCTTTCCCAGAGAGCAAAACAAGGGGAAGGGCCGAGTCAGTGGGGTTGTGGCTGGCTTCGCCAGCGTGCCCGGATTCTGCTTATGAAATCGCTTGCCACTGAGTATTCACCTAAAAAGCGGGGCCAGGCCCTGTGTGCTAGATCTGCTGCTCAAGGCGGTCCGCAAAGAGCCCGAGGCGGCCGCGGCTCGGGGCTGCGCGGGGTTCCGCGCGGCTCCGTGGGCGGGCCGGCAGGGGGCGCTCCAGCACCTCCGCCGCCGCAGCAGCGCGCGCCAGTTCCCGTCGGGGAGGAAACGGGAGCGCAAAGCAGTAAAACAGGAGAAAAAGATGGAGGTTCTCTGCATCCGGACAGGTGGGTTTTCTCATTCGCTTTGCTAGAGGAACAGGCCTTAGCCTTCAATTGAAACAGGAAGCCTAGCTGCCAGGAGACCTGCCCAGACTGCGTGGTGCTCTTAGCCAGCTCTAGTTCTGCTCCCAGTTGGTCTCTTGGGGAGCTGAGACCTCTTCTCTCTCCACCTCCCTTCCTAGTTGAGAGAGATGAACTAATTCATCAGCACTTCCAGAGCCAAGACAAGAGCCCAAGTAACCACTGAACTCTTGTATTCATCTTCCCAGCTGCCCCACTTTCACTTTTGGCTCTAAGCCCCTAGACAGGTAGCTGTATTAGCTGACAATGCCAGAGAGGGCAAAAGAGTTAAGTTGTTACAGCTGCCATGAAATAGAGCCAGGTGAGACATCAACAGCTACTTTAAGAGGGCAGGACATTAGGAATCAGATTAGTGCTTTGAATGAGAACTCACAGCATTGCAGATCTCCTCCTTCTTTATCCATCACCTGCCTTTCATCCCTTGGGTGATATTGACAGGGCATACACTCTGACAGCTGCAGTATTGGGGAAGAACATGCCAGGACTATAAAAGGAAGTACTGCAGAGTGGAAACATGAAATGAGACTCTCAGATGTGAGTAAGAAACTGGAATCCTCCTTTTGCATATTTTGCTTGCTCTGTTCTATACCAGGGCACAGCCCATGGACTCCCAAGGACATACTGCCTTAAGGCTAAGCTCCTCCCAGCGCAGCTCTTGCCTTTCCTTCACTCTTACTACCTCCAGGCTGCCAGCTGGTGCAGCAACTAGGAAACAAGACCTGGTATTGCTTTCCTACCCATTAATGCATGGCTGTACACAGGCAGAGAGCACATCCTCAGCACATGGCCTAGAAACCTTTTCCTCTGTGGAGAGTGAGCTGTTCTGTTCACTGAATTGACAGTAAGGTCAATTCAGTTCTCACAGGCAGAGACTAGGGACCAGTACAGTATCAAGCCTACCTGAAAAGTTCAGCTTGCTAATAATGGAAGACCTAGGTGCTACCAGAACTACTGGAATACAGCAATGCACACAAATCCCCATCCCAATCAACACTACTGCAGCAGCACTTATCAGCCCAGGGCCCAAAGATAAGCTATAAATAGAGAAGAACGATGCTTTGGGAATGCCAGACACAGCCTGCAATGGCAAGAAGTACATTGTACCTATGCAATAACTGTTAGGGAAACAGGAGGAGAGCTCAGCAGCATCCTACACTCTCTGCAGCCAGCTATGCTAAGAGGGAGATATTCTGGTTCTGTCATACATTTGTCCCCATTCCCTCCTGGAAAAAAAAAAAAAAAAAAAAARAGAGAGAGAGAGAGAGAGAGACACACACATTCTTTTGTTTATTCCATTTATTGTTCAGTATGGGACACAGCAGAGGTAAGGTGTCTCACAAGGGTCTAAGCTGACAGGCTCCTTACTGATGGGCTTGAAAGATGCAAGAGACTGTGGTTCCCTTCTTCCCCTATGTTAGCAGCCTTCTCTCACAGCAGAGAAAGGGCCAGCTTGACTGTGAGCTCAATTAGGTAACAGGATCAATGGGCATCTGAGGATTCTGCCAGTTTAGGCTGGTGGCTGTCAGACTCTGATGAAAGAGGCTCCCACCAGAGCTCCAACATGGTGATGGGGGTTAGCAGCACAGCTAGAACAATGACCGTGGTGGGGAAAAGCCTCAGAGGAGGCCTCTGTATTGATGGATGTGCAACGTAAGGTTCCTTGTTGCTTCTGTTTCTTAATCCTAATCACAAAGGACTCCATGTGACTCCAGGCTGCTTCAGTGTTTGGCATTAATAATATCCACAAATTCTGGCTTGAGAGAAGCTCCTCCAACAAGGAAGCCATCCACATCATGCTGAGATGCCAGCTCCTTACAGTTGCTGCCAGTCACTGAACCTAAGGAAGCAATATTTTAAGGCTAGTCTAACTTAAAATGAGAACAGGACAGAGATAAAACTTGCAAGATACTAGCCACCTCTTACTCCGCAGATTGTGAGACTGATGCAACCACCTCTCCTTCACCCCAACAAGCTAGTATGTGGTTCTTCATGCTCTGCCAATCTCAAATTTTCTCATCAGCAGAGCAGATAGCATGATGCACAACTGTTGCAACAAGCAGAAAAATACAGTGTTTTCTGCACTAGAAAAAGGCAGACTCATTTACCTCCATAGATAATCCTAGTTGACTGAGCAACAGCATCAGACACGTGGCTTTTGAGCCATCCCCTCAGCTTCTCGTGAACTTCCTGAGCCTGTGATGAAACAAAATGTCTAAGGGCTGAGCCATTCTCTATACAATATCCTTCCAGAGAGAGCTGTCTTGCTCCATCTTTAAGGAGATGGATCTCTTTAGTGGGAAGGGCCAGTTGGCCACCTACTCAGCATCATACCTGTTGAGGAGTTGCAGTTTTACCAGTACCAATAGCCCATACTGGCTCATAGGCAAGCACCACTTTACTCCAGTCCTTCACATTATCTAGAAGAGGGAGAAGTTTAAGATAAGCACAGTGCCCCATGCCAAGAAAGGCAGAGCTTTCAGAATGCCCATTTCCCAAATGGCCAAAAAGTATTTGCTTCCCTTACCAGCAATGGCTTTGGTCTGTTCAAAAACCACCTTCTCTGTTATGCCAGCTTCTCTCTCATCCAGCTTCTCTCCAATGCAAGCAATGACACCAAGGCCTTCAGCTAGAGCATGAGCCACTTTCTGCCCAATCAACTGGGAATGGAAAGAGAAATAAGATGAGTGACAACCCAGTCCACTCTACTCCTGCACTCATCTTTCCCAGCCACTGCTCACCCCTCCAGCCTACATAGGAATCTCTGAGCTAGGCCATCACTCTCTCACAGTCACTCACCTCATCAGACTCTCCAAAAACATGCCTTCGCTCTGAGTGGCCCAGAATCACCCATGTAGCTCCAATATCTTTGATCATTGCTGGGCTAGAGAGAAAGGAAAGAGTGGCATTGGCTTAAACCTCCAGGGGAAATTCACTTCCTAGAAGCACCCCAGCTTTACTTTTACTTTAAGGCTTACCTGATCTCTCCTGTAAAAGCTCCCTTTGGTACCTTATAACAGTTTTGTGCTGCAACCCCAATCTTCGCATCAAGCTTCTGACGGGCAAAGTCAAGGTAGATAGAAGGAGCTCCACATACCACCTCTGAAAAGCAGAGAAAGAGTTAACCTTGAGAAGGTATATAGGCAGAAACTGCACCCAACCACTGACCCTGAAGCCCGGCACTAAGAGGTCACCCTTCTCTCTGCCACTTCTAGGGGGATTTAGCCTGCCTGTCCTTACTGACATTTTGGGTACCCTCTGCAGCAGCAGGGATATTCCCACTTTCAATTATCTGATGACTCTGCACCTGGGGAGAAACCCTTTCTAGTAGCCATATAGGTGAGATCAGGCAGACAGCCAGGCCCCTAAGCCAGTTCTCATATGTTCCTTGGAAACAGCCTGGCTGAGAAACTGGGCAAGAATTTTGCCCTGCTGCTGAGGCTTCATTGAACCGGGTGAGAAAATGGCAGCATCAGGTTACATCTGGGATTATATTTGGGTCTGGCCTCCTAGGCTAATATAGCTCTAGATTGATCTCAGCTGAAATACTGTACTCTGCCCTCCTTGATCCCAGACATCAGATACACTCTTGAGTGTATTTTCAGGGGAGGGGGGAGAGTGAATGTTGGAGAAGACCTTCAGAAATGCTAAGGGGCAGGGGTAAGGCCAAGAAAGAGGAGCAGAGTCTTAGGGAGGTAAGTGGTCAGAGGCCTAATGCCACCCAGCTTGGCAGAGCCAAAGCAACACAGACATAGGAGACTCATAAGCACTGCTTACGAGGAAGCACTAACACAGAAGGCACCAACAAGGAAGCTCCCCAGAAGCGGCCTGAGAAAGCACTAAAGGGGCTTCCTTCCACAGGGCAGGCAACAAGGCCCCGCTGCTAGTGGCCGCGGCTCCGCGTGACACTGGGAAGAGGCAACGAGCGCGGGCTCCTCCCGGAGGCCGCGGCAGTCCCGATGCGGGGCCGCACGGCCCGGCCAAGGCCCCGGCGCCGCCGCCCAAAGGCGCTGCCTGCGGCAGCCCACATCCACCGCCCGCCCGGGCYACGCGGGGCAGGCACCGGGGCACATCCGGCACCGGAGATCGGCACTGCCCTTTAGCGGCCCAGGATCCGGTTTCGCGGGTATTTTTGGCCCCACCACCGGATTATATATAGGCCCCGTCCCCTTGCTGCCCTCTGACATTTCTCAGCGGCCGTCCCCGCCGTTGCGGGGCGCCCGTCGGCCCGGGAGTGCCGCTGCCCGGCGGTACGTGCGCGACGTGCGGCCGCGCCCTCACCAGTGTCGGCGGAGAGCTTGGCGCCGTTCAGCGTGTGGATGAGCTCGCCCAGGCTCTTCTTATCACCGTTCATCTTCCAGTTGCCCCCCACGAAGAACTTCCTGGGCGCCATAGCGGGAACACGCCAACACCACGGCAAACGCGAAGGTCGAAAACGGCGAAGACCGCCCGCGGCGCCTCTTTTTATAGGCCGGCAGGGCGGTCGGCCCCGCCCCCTCCCGTCGGCCACGCCCCCGGTGGGCGGGGCTCGCGCCCCCGGTGGGGGGTGGGGGCGCTTCCGCCGCCGAGGCGCCGCGGGGGCAGCGGCGGCCCGCGCCTGTGCCGACAGCGTGTCCGCGGGCGGTGCTGCCGGTCCTGTGGGCCCGGAACAAGCCTCCCCCTTCTCAGCCCCTAGCTCAGCGACGTACCGAGAGTGGAGGCTCCGCTCTGCCGCGAAAGATAAAAGGCCTCTGTCCCCGCTCAGTGGAGCGGGCATGCAGTGAGACAGCACGGAGGCCACAAAAGGGAATGAGGCACGTAGGATTGCACTGTGAAGGAAGAGACATACCAGAACACACACAGGATGCGACCATGCTGATCGACTAAATATGTAAGGCCCTGCAATCCTTCTGATCTCACAGCTGCAGGCCCTAGCATTTTTCATTTCTAAAAGGAGGTATGAATCAGTCACTTTCCTATAGTGTTCTGACACGAGTAAAAATGCAGCAGGCCTACCAGCACCAGGACAGAGGGAACCAGGACAGGTGACACGGAGCACTGTGTCCCCCATGGTCAGCAGCTCTTTGATTGCAAGTACTGTAGATTTAGCCTTCACTAGCTGTAGTGACAGAAGGGAGAAGAGGGGACAGAGCCACTGCTATAACAGCATAAGTGGGCAATCAGACCAGGGACTTAGCCACTCAAGGTGCCTTTGCTACACAAGACTAGCAGGGCCTGCTTTCACCAAAGGCAAGAGAACCACACTTGCAGTAAGTGCCCTCTGCTCATGGTACAAAAGAACTCGTACCTTAGCTCTTGGAGAACACCTAACAATACACAGAGCAGACAGAAACCAGGGGGTATTTAGATTTTTATTTTATCCTTCGTGTATTTTGGCATGTAAAGGGCACACAAGGAGGGGGCACTGCTCATGGCCCATGTTGCTTCCTGCACTGCTCCCTCTTCTGGGAGGATGGGGATGGGAAGTCCCCCCATGATATACAAGCCACACATACACATAAGCCCCCTCCCCCTCTTCTAGACAGCAAGGAGGTGGTGTCATCCCACTAAGCAGCAAAGCACTAGGGCTGTGTGTGTCATGAGGTGGTGGTGGGGACAGTGAGGACATTTCCTATAGAAACAGATATTCCCCCCCCTCCCCCCAGACCCCATTCAGTCATGTCCATGGGGGCTCCAGCCCCAGTCTATTAGTCAAAGAACTCTTGCCTCCATGTTGAAGCAGTGGCTCATATGGAGAGAGGCCATTAAAAGGAAGAGTAGGTGAAGAGCACCAGGGGAGAGAAGGACCCTGCTCTTATCCTCACTGCCCCCCACCCCTTTCCCCCATGCCTTCAGCCCGCTTTCCCCCCTCCACACACAGCAAGAGGACATTCTAGCTGGGAATCCGCTGATAGAAGTAGATGTAGCCCAGATCCTTGGGGGGCTTCTCAGAAGCACAGACTTTCTGGTCGTTGTAGATCACCCACCTGCAACAGGCAGAAGGGAAGCTCAAGGATACTGTTCTGTTGCTATGACACTATTTGATTCCCCTTGCCTGCTCTCCTCCTCCTCTTAGTAGCTGCCATCCCCCTCCCTGCAAGACCCCTGAAGAAAGAGAGGAGAACAGTGATTTAAAACTCTACCTTGGGATCCCCTTATCCTGTGAGAGTCTCTCTTACCTGCCATCTTTCTTGATGTGACAAACGTAGTGGCCACACATAGTTGAAGTGCCCATGTGGCTGATGAAGGCAAACAGCTGATATTCTTGGGGAAAAGAAGAATGATCAGATAAAAAGGAAAGGCTTCATACCTGAAAAACCCTATCCTGAAAAGCCCTCTCCAGAGAAGAATTTCTGATGTATGAGACCTGGCCTGTGTCATCTATCTGCTGGATGACAATTTAGAAATGGGCTCCTGTCAAGTCTGACTGTGAGGATTTGGTCTCAAGGAGTGCAAGGAATAGGAAATGGTAACTCCTGTCCAACCTCACCCCTTCCAACTGGATCATGCATGATGGATGGTTAGTCAGGGATCCACCTTTTCATGGCACCTACAGACAAACAGCATTGGCACCAGTTTTCCAAACAGATTGAAATGTGGCTTTTCAATGGGAGCTTGAAGAACAGAAAAGCCTCCAGAACTGGCTGGGAGATAGAAGCACAGTCCTTTCCATCTTTCACTTCACCACACCTCCTCTGCTTCTCAGATCTTACCTGCTTTCAGGTGAGTCTTAGCCTGAAAGGTCTAGGCCTACATGGCCACCTCTCTCTTTTTCCTCCCTGCTCCAACCATTTCAGCAACCAAATCAGCTTTATGAAACCTGCTGCTAGAAGCTACAGGACTGGATGGATTAGGAAGGGTAAAGCCATGCTGGGTTTGCACCCCAAAATCCACATTTCTACTGCTTGGAACTCACTTCCAGGCCCATCGCGCACTTTAGGACCCACAGGGACAGATTCAGAGATGGACTCTGCTGCTGAGCGCCCCTCTGAGATATCCATGGCAGCTTCTGCATCAAGGTCATCGATATGACTAAAGATCCAATCCACAGCACGCTCCAGACTGTTGTTCTGGAAAGAAAAGCAGAACACTGTGAATTTGGGAATGTGTGTTCCTCAGAATACCATATCAGTTTGATGTCACCTAGGCCTCTCACCGTGGCTCTGAGTGCTTTCATAGCCTGGTCCCGAGAGAAGCCCATGGAGACAATGGTGGCCACACTGTCTTCTGAAGGAGGGTCTGAGCAGGCAATAGTTGACCCTGGTCCACTGGATCCAGGGAGAACTAAAGGGTTAGCAAAGTCTGCAGTGGGAAACAGAACACAGCTCAGAGCAGTTACATCTCTCTGACAGGCATACAGTCCGAGATCCAAACTACTTCAGTTTTCCACTGCTGCAGTGGGACAAGGCAGCACAATGACCCAGATACAGTAAGCTTTCTCATGGCCATGTGAGCTCATACCTGGATCATCCATATGTGACATGACCCAGTTCATGGCAGCCTCAACCCCACTGTTCCCTGTGTAATATACAGCTTTGCGGCAGGCATCCATGGGAAAGCCCATCTCCACCAGTTGGATAATCACCGACTCATCCAGCATGGGAGCTGTAGAAAGACAGAGATTAGAGCCACCCGCTCCCACCCAGCCCCGCCTGCTCTCTGCTGTGCAGTCTCATAAAAATCCCCCAAACCACCATTGCCTGACTTCATTTCACAGAAGTTCTGTCTCTCTGCTCTACTCATCCTTTATATTCTTTCTTCCTCTTCTGAAATGCCTAGTCACACACACAGATACCCCAGAGGACAAAAAGATTCAGCTCATGAACTTGGAAGCGCTGGCTCTCCTCTGCAATCCAAACCCTATCTCCCACTGTGCTTTGTGAAAACAAAATACCTCTACCAGCTAAGTCTTATATAAACCCCAGCCCTGCCACCTGTAAATGCACTAAACATGCCACATCCCAATCTTACACAGTATGAGCTTCAACATACTCCCTTGCATAACACCCTTGCATAACGGGCATGCAAGGCAGGTAGCCAGCATTCACTGACAGAGGGATAGGAAAAGACTAAGCAAGAGGAAACTGCTAGCATGAGAGATAAGACAAGGAGAGCAAGGAAATGAGTCAGGCATCAGGAAAAGAGGAGGAGAATCACTAACATGTTGGAGAGGAGAAGTGAGGGGAGCAGAAGGAGTCGTCGTCCTCGTTGCCATAGAACCCCAGGCTACCTTTGGGCTCATCTGGTGTCACCAGTGGGGGTGCAATGTCTGGCATTTCTTCTTCTCCATCTTGCAGCCCTGTTCCTTGCAGTGCAGAGATATCCAGCTCCTCTGGCATTTCAATTGAGACATCTGCAAGATACATTATTGCTCAGCCTCCCCCACATGAGCAGAAACCAAAGGACTTAGTTGGGAGATCTAGAGAAGTCAGCCACTGGGGATACGATACACACTACAGACTGCTGCTCTTTGTGAGGTAGTTATTTTCCTCTTTCCAGGAAGAACTACAGTGCCCATATATGACACCCAGTACCTAGATGCTCTGTAGCTTCTCCTCTTTCTTACCAAGCTTTTTGGGCACCCAATCCAGGCCAAAAGTGAATTTCTTGATTTGGATCACCAGATAATCTGGGAAAGATGCGAATCTTGTTGTTCTGAAAGACAGAAATATCACAACTATTTTTTATATCTTATCAGCAATGATTGAGGGCTTCTCAAGATTCAGGAAAGCAGTGAGTAGGGCAGAGGCATGTCCTTCCCAAGGCAGGGATGCACGTATTTGCAGAGCTGTGGAAGATTCTCCTGCGCTGAGCTTAAAGCTCCTCAAACATAGAACAATTTCTAAAGCAGATGCTCTGATCAGATGAGTCTGAATGTAGCATTGCAAAACATTAAAGGATAAGGAAAAATAGTGCATGTTCTCTATCTTCCAATCCTGTTTTTACAAGCCTCCTCAGATTTTAGTATTTAATTAGAAGTCTAATCCTTAAGGAATGTAAGGGAAAATAACATCTTTTATTAGACCAACAGATACAGCTGGAGAAGCTGACAAGCTTTCAAAAACAAGAGCATTTTTTTGGATATGAAAGCAGAAGCAGCAAATTTTAAGCTAATAGTGGCTCTAAAATTGATTGAATGTAATTAAGTTAGACAATTTGAGAAAAAGGATGTTTTGCATTTGTGGAACAGAGAGGATGTTTTTGAAGGGAGAAGAAATAGTGAGAAAGACAGATACTTATTACTGGTGTAATATTGAGGGATTGTGGGGAATAATTGTAACATGCTGTAAAATTTTTAAGTAACAGTATATATTCAATGCTAATTCTTAAGAAATATTTGAACACAACTCATTATTTAAAAGCTGAACAAAACATTGCTTCTCAATATGATTGTGTTACTGACTGTTAATTTATACTGGCTATTGCTTAATAACAGAATATATGTTAGAAAAATACTTCCATTTTGGTAGACTTACTGGGTTCTTTGAGGACAACTCTCTCATTGTAGAAATATAGTCAGTAGCATCACAGCAGGAAGCTGCTTAAGTTTGCAGTCTTCTCACTACACCTTTGCACTACTGCATGTGTTGCAGACAGTGAGACAAGTTAAAGCTGCTTTTTAAGCTTTGATATAGGTATTTGAGCTAGCATCCTTTAAAATAACTGAAAGAATTTCTACCTGAGGGCTCTGGTTTCTGAAACAAATGTATCTGTTACACTCAATGCTCCTGCTCAAACTTTGATAAATAAAAACTTCCTTTAAAAGGTTCCAGAGGCCAAGCAAGAACAGAGTTGCCATATTCTGTCAGCTGCTGATTTTAAAGCTAAGTTTCAAATTTAGAACAAAAGCTGATCATTTTCTGGATTAACTGTATCTTCATAGCCCTGCAGCAACTGAAAGCTAGTAGTAAGGATTTCACTAGCATTGCAGTTCTGTTCACTGTAATCCTTTGGGGGCACACCCTCCAGCACTGACAATCTGATCTCCCCTCTGGTTTACAAGGTACTTCAATGTCCTATGGATGCAAGATACGGAAAGCTACAAAGCTTTGGTAACACTCCTTCCCCAAGCAACTAAACAAAGAAGTTCCAAAAGATGCAGCTATATCCAGTTCATCATAGCTCATCTAGTCACCAACCCACACTCACTTGAGAGCCACAGACTTGGCCTGCAAGGCTGTGCTCCAGAAGTCATCCACCTGTTCTGGAGCTCCATAGGCCTCTAGACAGGAGCTGAAAGGCACCTTAGCTCGCACCAGCTCAGGCAGTGGCTGCTTCTCCTCTTCTGCCTGCCGCTTCTTCTCCTCATATTCCAGTAGCTCATCTAGGTAATAAAGGAGAGGAGTCAAAGACCACCCCTAGGTACTCATAAAGCACTTGGTGTAAGCAACACTCAGAGACAGAACAGGCCGATAGAGATAAGCCCCCAAGAATGGAGCATAAAGTAGACAATGTCTTCCAGTGAGCACTGTTGTACTACTGCAGTTCTATTTTGCTGTTAAATCACAGTCCAGTGGTGTAAGAGGAAAGACTCTGGAGAGACATGACTATGTCAATCTCCAACCACAATGTTTGCTGCTATTCTGGCCTTCTGCATGCTACTGACCTTTGTTGAGTGCAGCATCCATGGGTACGGGCAGCTGCATGATATAATCCACACGCTGGGTATATTTCACCTTTTCTGTGGCCAGGCACTTCAGCTTCTCCTCCACCAGAAAACGGAAGACCTCATTAGGGTTCTCTGAGCTGCGGCAGTTCCTCTGAAGAGGGAGAGATTAAAATCATCAGAGGTGTAGCAACAGAATAGCAAAAATAAATAGCTACAGCAGTAGCAACCCCACATAGGATGCAGCCAAACAGCATTCACTTCTGCACTCAGTCCACTGGAAAAGATAGGAAGAAGGAAACTACAGCCAACCCCAAGAACTCATGCTATTCCTGCTCCTGAAGGAGACAATATAGGTGTCTAGTTGTGCCATTCACAAAAGAGATTCCCTCTGAGCAATCATCCCTGGAGACAAGGCTTGGCAAAGGACGGCACTCTTTCTCTGCTCTCACAGATCCTGACTGATCCATTTCACTGTGTTCTTTCCCTCTCTCTGCTCCAATTGCCAGCTTCTCCCCTACCCTCTCTGACCCTGACTATCAGTGATAACATTGAATGGGTAGAAAACAAAGATGGGCTTTTCCGAGACTTGACAGACAGACTCAGCTATTACCTCCACCATGTTGATGAAGTGCAAAAAGAATTCCTGGGCATCCTGCTGTCGGTTGGTGGAAAACTCTGGATGCCCCTTTCCAATGAGAGATTTAAACATGCGTGGAGCAATTCCATTTTGCACACCCTGGAAAGAACAAAGCAAAAGAGGAAGGTGATTATAATTTGCCAAGCATGTGTCCTGGCATGTAACAGGCTACTCTTAGCCATGCTCTTCTTCAGGTGACAGGGCCCCAGACTGAGCTCCAGGACAGGTCTTCAGAAAGGGTTCTCCCTCCTTCCCCATCACACACATACCTCACACATCCCCTCATCATGAGGATACTAAGCCTCACCTTCTGATCTGGTTGCTGTTCCCCATCTGCGGAAGCGGGCTTTGAATATTCCCCAGAAAGTAGTCCATGGCCCAGTTTGGCTCTGGAATGATGAAGAAGTCACCATTAGACTCAAGCTGCCTTCTTCAATCCTGTGCACTCTGGGAACCACATCAACCATCCAGTTTTAACGCTGCCATGGGCTGTCAATTTCAGAGATCAACTTTCTCTGCTGTATCAGCTGAGATCATCTCATCTTGGTCTGCTGCCTCTGGTTCCACAAGACATCACCCACTTGAAAGTCACAAAGACTTTCAGGCACCAAGCTCAGTCATTGCTTGCACAGTGGGGAGACCATAAAGGAACAACTTCAATTTTTCAATAAGAAGGCAGCCAGTATAGAGCCGTACAACAGCTGTCTATCAGCCAAACTATGCTGCAGTCTGAAATGGGTAAAGTAGCACTGTAACTGTACAGGAGACAGCAGGGCACAGTGAAATTGCCTGAAGCAGTATTGGTGTGAACAGACTGATCACATCTTCCCATGGGAAAGATTAAGAATTACTGCATGAGACAGATAATGGACAACAATAACCCAATAACCCTCATTGATTTCTCCCATGCCCAGACCCTCCCACTATTCCAATTCATTACTATTCCAATCCATCACTGATGTCATTTGTCTGGACCATACTGTACCAACTCACTCATTTGCCCAGGCAAAAATCTTTCTAGTTGTCTCATCTCAATCCCCTCCTAAATGAACATCTCACCCCAGGCTAAGCATCTTTTTGAACTCAGACTCCTCCTCTGAACTCTCTTCTACAAATGCCACCCTCCATTTCTTTCCCCACAAACCTCCAAACACTGCTTTGGTATTTTATAGCTAATATAGCAGAGAATCCATATATTTAAACTGAAATAATCTCCCAAATCTTGTGCTCCTTCTTCTGTATACTGTCCTGTAATTACTTGCACAATAGCTCTTGCAGGAATAATCATATTATCTTCAGGCAAATATAAGTTATCCACCAAGGCAAAGTTCCCTAAACCTCTGTATAACTTTGCTCTAAGCCATCTCCCTCCAACTGCAGAAAGCAAGCACCTCTTTGCTGTAATGCAGATGGAACACGCCCACCAGAAATCCCCCTCGCGGTAACAGATGATACTGCATTCCCCACGTAATACATATAAGATCATGGCTAGGCCTCAGACATCATTTGAGACTCTCATAAGCACTGAGGTAGGTGCACTGTCCTCTCCATCTAGGACATTCAGCTGAGCCTTCTTGTCTTAGATGTTTACTGATCACAGAGGATCAGTGTCTCGGGTGACAGACATGGAGACAGAGAGGCAAGGCTTGAGGAAGAAACCTGCAACAAAGCACACTGTAGCAGCGCAGAGGGGACGCACCCAGGCAGCCTCAGCCTTCCTCCTCTCACCAAAACTCTACGTACACTTGTGTGCTGAAGTCCTGTGTAGGGTCCGAAGGTGCACTTTGGAATATCTTCTCCAGCTTATCCACATACCTGCAAAGCAAATCAGGGCAATCTAAGGGACGTATGGATTTATCTGGTAAAGACACATTTCTGAGCTGGATTCCTACAACAGAAGATCCTAGCCCTAAGGGACCTTTGTACTGAATCCAGTAGACCTCAGGCCAACGTAAAGAGGCAATTAAGTTCACTTACTTTCTCTGGAAGTCCGGGATACTGAACAGCACCTGCATCACAGAATTGAGGTAGCAACTGTTGCCCAGATTACGGATACCAGTGTACCCAGGCCCATATAGGGGCTTGAGCTGCACTCCAGACTCTTGGATGAGCTCCCACTCTCCAATGCGCTGGTTCATATCAATTTCCAGTTCTGTCATGGTCTTGTCCGTCTGTGGAGGAGAAGAACCGGAGAGGACCCTCAGGGAAGACCCAAGGGAGCATTAGCAGTGCCAGAAGGGCTATGCTGTAGAGAAACACCTAAATCCATTCTGTTTGATTAGGATTTCTCTTTAAATTAGGAGAAGAGGAAGATACAAAAATTTCTTTGAACTATCTGAGTATCTGGGACAGAAGGACCCATTTATATGGCAGCAGGAGGAATGCTACTACATTAGAGACATCTTACATGGGAGAAATGTGAACAACGCCCTGAAAAAGAGCATAAAAATCAGGCACCAACACAGAATCTAGCAACCAAAGCTAAGAGCCTGTGTGGCTTCCTGCCTAAGGTACTGACATAGAACTCCAAGGGAATAAACATGAGGGACAGTAAAGAAGAGGCAAGGCAGCTCTGTCCAATAAAACCCCAGCATTTCTTGATCGGGAATGGTGCTGCATAGACATAGGACTGAATTTTAATGATGCTCAGGAATGTGAAAAGCTAGAATCCAGCTAACAACTCTCAGACTTGCTACTCTCCCCCTTCTGGACCTGCACAGGAACTCCTTACCTTCTGCATCTTGAGCATGTCAATTCCAAAGTGAGCAAGGTGTTCTGCCAGGTTGGGATCCAACACCATATCATCCTCGTCATAGGAGTAGACATCTACAAAGAACCGAGAAAAAGAGATTTACCTTGGCCTGTGATCTAAAATTCACTGCTGGATGAGAGAACAGAGTGCTCAAAACTGGCAGTTTTGACAGATAGAGCAGTTGGGTTTTCCTCTCCTTTCTCAGGAATAGCACTAAAGACAGAATATTGAGGCTCCCCCAGAACATAAGACAAGACGAAAAACTTTGTCACTGATTAGGGTTGCATCTATGCCTGGAAAGACAAAAGTAGGTTACTGTGCCATCTACTCTCTACTCAAGCTTTGAACATAACATTCTTTGATGAATGTCTAACCACAGGAAACAAGAAGGAAATTTTGATAACTATTCTAAGACCCTTCAAATTACAAGGGAGGGAAGAAGGATGACCAGTTTTTATCAGCCAGTTCTTTGCCTCCAATAAGAAGCAGGTTAGAGTGAGAAAGTTCAGGATCAGATGACACCACATGTTCCAGATCATACCATGGGCAACACCAACTTTATACCTGGAGAGTCCCTCACTTGCCTTGTCAGAAACCAAAGTCAGCTTAAGTGGGGCCTGGCATATATAACCCTCATGGGATCCCCCTTCTCACCAGCCCCATCAGGAGTAATTGTTCCCAGTTTCACAGCCAGTGGGTAGCCAGTTTCCCGGTAATGCTCAACCGCATGATTGTTGCCACCACTGCCATCAAAGTAGCGCCGACCACATAGGATGGCTCCGTCAGTCATGTTCAGCCACAGGTTCTCCCTCATGTCACACTTGCTGCACTTCCAGCCACTAATGACAAAAGGCAGAAAGAAAAGAGCTGTTGGGAGAAACCTTTGAGCTGTACCTCCGAAGCAGTCTGCACTGACACCCACTAATCACAGTATACGCAAAGGTTTCTGGGATCTCTTTCTTCTTTCACTCCAGAGCACTGAGCACCCTGAAATACCTTAGTCTGTCCCTTCCCCTTACTTTACTAATTTGCACAAGCCATCCTCAGACACACAGCAAAGCCCCACAAAAGAAATCTTATCTTCTGCTCGAGCAAGTTCCATGCAGATGCAGGATATGAGAAGACAATGATCAGGGTGAGTCTGGAATACAGAGGAATACAGCTAGCTTCAACAGTATGCTCACCATGGTGGGATGCGGATGTCGTTCTGAAGTTGATGCAGGGAAAAAGCATGTTTGGAAATACGGCGAACCTCCCCATCCCAAGCCTGCACCTCCTGCTTCCGTGAGGCTGAATCTGCTGTCAAGATGGCCTCAACTGCACTGGCAATCTAGAATTAGGACAGCAGGAAAAAGAATAAAGGGCACAAGAAAAGAAATTCCCAGTTCCCAGTGCCACAACACTCCATATTTAGGGTCAGATCTGCAAGTCAGTCGCATTAAGGCACTGTTCAGGAGGCTCAGTCAAAGGCCAGGACTTCTTAATATAAAGCACTGTATAAGTGCAGTATACTATTACTTACTCCAAGCTGGAACTTCACAGCAGCTCTGCAGGATCCCTTTTACAGGACAGTGGTTCTTTCTCTGTAATGGTGCATTTCCTCCCTACCAACAGAAAACACAACCGTCCACCCAAACATACCCTGTCTCTGACCATGTCTGGTAGTCCCTCCAGCCCATCACGAGGAATATCCAGATGCTCTGGTAAAATTACTATTTTTACATCTTCATCATATTCAAACTTTTCTTCTGTGATGTCAAATCCACCTTCTACACCTATAGGAAGACAAAGCATTGTAGTAACAGGTCAAACCAAATAGCTTGCAAGTCTTTTTTGCCCACAGCCTGCAAGAAACATGACACAATGACTAAGGCAAAGTTCTAGATCCAAAATCCTTCTTCAGCTTCTGGATCCTAAAGCTCCTGCTGGATGTGTGGAGTTCCATACAAGTTAATATAAACCCAGTGACAATAGGCTTGCTTTCCCCAGCTGTTTTTCATAGGTCCTTAGAAGGAATCTCCAGACCTTGACTACAATCAGAGAAAAAGAAAAACTGCTTTAGAGTGACAATAACAAGAACAGAGTGATGATAAAGCATTGCTGCTAGTCCTTCCATTCATATCTTTGATATGTTGTGAAAACTGCATGAAGAAATCATCTTCAAACCCCTAGAGGATAAGCTTAGCCTACCAGCATCTTTCAAGACCCTGCTTCTTCTTCTCTTCCTTCCAGAAAAGACAATTCAAAGTCCAGAACTATAAGGGAGCTAGGAGTGCTTAGTCATGTCCAGAGTTACAGAAAAAAGTCTTAGGAAAAGCACAGTAGTAGCAGTTTTTCCTGCTGGCCTAGCTCTCCGCCTTCCAGAGACTGACAAAGACATGGGAGTTCCCTACAAAATAGGATATCTGCCAGTTGCCATGAGTCGTGCTGGACAGTCACTGAAAAGTAACAGCAGCAACACAAGGAACAGTTTCTGATTTATGAGGTACCCAGAAAAAAAAATTTTTTTGAGAACGTTATCTTGGCCTTTCCTGTTCTCCAAGAATTCACACCCTACATTCCAGAAAGAACAGAGCAGAAGACACTTTGCTTAACAGCAGCCTCATCACCTTATTTTTTTTTTTTTACTGAGTTTCATTTATTTCTTTAGAAATGGCATGCTGTGGCTGCAGCAGATCTGTGAAAGCAATATGAGTCTTTGCTATAACTTTGAGAGTTGATCACCTCTGGCTCAAGAAGCCTGTGTGCATTGCAGTTGTTCTGAAAAACATTACTGTATTTAAAACACTGTTGACAAAAACACCTGGTTCTCACAACTTCTCCTGCAATTCTCCCCTCAAATAGCAACAATTTTGGACTACACATACAAAAAATGCTATGTAAGAACAGAGATGCTGCAAGCCTGAGTGATTTTTGAAATACTTGGAAACAGTCACTAGCATCATTTGAGAGGTCATCATGCAACAATACGCCCAAATAATCCCTTCCAGTGCCATCCCTCCAGCACATTCCAGAGAGTCTCCTGTCATCACTTTACAGAATACAGCAATACACAATCCTTCAGGATACTACACAATTCCTGTGTAGTACAATTCCTACACAAACCGAAATAGACTGCTGAAGTCCCCTAACGTTGTTTTGGGTACCTCCTGAAGTTCCAAATGAGAAAGAGTGTCTTTGGCTGGCAGACTGTCTCCTTCCCATCTTCCCCATTTGCATTCAATAGCATGAGGTGCCTGCCTCCCTACCCGCCATTGTATCTAAATACCGTAAATTCCAAAGGAGATATTCTACCAACATGCTGGCATGAGAGGCGAGCACTAAAGTTTCTTTTTCATGGAGAGAGGAGCTAAGGTGCAGACAGATCAAGGGATAGATATGAAAGTCAGTGACACTGCTCTGAAATCTCTCCAGTACTTTTGCAAATCTTCTATGTTGGGATTAGTCCACCATCACAATTTGGCTAAAAGAGAGGAAGAAAGAATCTCTCCTGAATTTGAAATCATTGACTCAACCACAAGTGGTTTTCTTTTATTCTTTCCTACTCCATTCACACCACAAAAATGTTACCACAGGGAGCTATTTGCTGACTTAATGAGAACACTTCTTTTGGACCTTTGTAGAACTGAGGATGTAGAAGTAACTCAATGCAGACAGGGCCTAATCTCTGCACAGGTAGCATAATCACATAGATAAAAGCATTGACAACCCGAAGAAATGTAGCTTCTAGTCTCATCTTTACTAGAATTGACCTTTGGGATCCTACGCAAATCATGACCATGATGCAGCACATGTTCTTTGAAAGCGGAACAAAACTACCATCTTGGCAACTGTTTTGCAGTAACTGACCTTCTAAGCTATGCTAGAAAACATTAAATTTGAATTAGATTGAGGCTACTAGCCTCAACTAGCCTAGGAAAAGAAAAGCAAGAGAGACATACAACAAGGCCAAGAAGCTCCAAAGGACTGGTGCTAAACAATAAGGAATACAGAATATACAAGTGCTTTCTTACCAATAGCCAAGCGAGTTGGTTTCTTCCTTGGGGGATCCCCAGCACTGGAGTTGGTGTCTTCTTCCTTCTATTTCAGAGATGATAAGAAAATAGTTATTGGGACAGGCATGCGGGGAAAGCCTTAAGGATAGAAGTTAAGCTACTGTGAAAATGGGAAAAGGGCAGACAAAGAGTTTGGGCAATCCATACAGTAATTGAAAAATAACACAGCTAAAGAAATGAGATTCACCAAGAAAAACATCAGTTACATTTGAGGAAGAACTCTAAAAACTGTTAAACTTGTACTGAAAGTGAGAGATGTGATCTGTCTCTATACTATATATTTAGAGAGGGTGTCAAGGGGACGGGGACAAACTCTTCTCAGCTGTCCTGTGTGACAGGACAAGAGGCAATGGGCAGAAATTGAAGCACAGGAAGTTCTGCCTGACCATGAGGGGGAATTTCTTCACTGTGAGAGTGACAGAGCAGTGGAACAGGTTGCCCAGAGAGGTTGTGGAGTCTCCATCTCTGGAGATATTCAAAGCCCACTTGGATGCAATCCTGTCTAACATGCTCTAGGTGATACCTGCTTGAGCAGGGGGGTTGGACTAGATGATCTCCAGAGGTCCCTTCCAGCCTTACTGATTCTATGATTCTACTCATTCAGATGTATTTTTCAATACTATCACTCTATTTTTTTTTTTACCGGTTTACGTGTTCTTTTGAGGTGCAGATAGACCCGCTGGCCTGTTTTCTGATAGTGTTTTTCCACGTATTGTTTCCCAAAGCCCAGAAATGTGTTCATGCAAATATACAAGCCACCATCTGACTCCTGGAAGGAAGGAGAGAGAAAAATCGGTAAAGAATGCCATTCCATCTGTTAGGATAAGTACACATTTACCTCTAGGAATACTATTCATTATTCATTAATTTCACTACATAATGGCTACAGTTCATTCCTGTATATGAGCCTCTTAGTAGCTAGCCTGAAATAAGCTGTCAAGCCCTAGTCCAGCTGTCCCGGAACAGGTGTTCCTATCAAGATAATGAATTTGAAAGCCAACTTGTCTGTCGATTTATGACAGGATGCTACGGAGTCAGGCCAGGCTGAGTGAGATTCCTGAGGAGCTTATCTTGTAAAAAGTCCAGAGAACACCCAATTCACATGTTCAGAGCATGGTATAATCTTTACCAACAAAACTGTGTCACCCTGTTTGAAAGTCTAACTTCAGGTGTCATGTGGGACTTTGCCAAACTACAGCATGAAGAAGATTAACAGGTAACTTTTTATTTTTACTGCTGCTTTCCAAAGCTTGTGAGTAGCCCTGAAGCAGATACAGAATGAGTCCACCCCACCCCACAAGCACCTAGAAAACTCTATGCACATTCCATAGAGATACTATTTTTAAAACAAAGAGGGGAGTGACCCAAATATAGAGACTGACCAACAGAGAAAACACTAACGAACTCACAGCTTGTTTCCCACCATCAGACAGCTGGGACGGAGAGGGGAGCACATGGACAGGTGTTGTTGTGGGTGTCAGGGAAAAGAGAGGGCCATTCTCATATCCTGCTTCCTTGAAGGAAGCATCCTGACAGTGGCACGTTTCCCCCAAATGTGCCCAGCCCCAAGGGGCGCTGGTGCAGAGGCCAAGGCGGGGGACTCGTCCCCCCCCCAGCCTCGGCCGCCCCAGGTTCGCCTACCAGCAAGGCGTGGGAGGGGCAGGGATACCAGCTGGAAAAGGGACCACTGCCATCTTAATGACACAGCACCGACTTGCCCCCAGCCTGTCGGGCCGGGCTAGGCCCGGCGGCGGGGCCAAGGGCCGTCGGGGACAGCTCGGAGCCGCGCAAGGCAGACCCCCGCGCTGCGCCGCGGCCCGGGCCCGGCTCCGGGGCCCGCCCGCACCCCTCTCCCTCGCCGGACCGCACGTCCCGCCACGCGGCGCGCGGCAGGGAGGAGGGGGCTCGCTCCCCAGGGGCGCGGGCCGGGGCCGGCCGCACCGCTGCCCGGCGCGCTGAGCCACCTGCCCACGCCCGCCCCGGCCCGAGAACTACAGCCCCCAGCGCGCCGCGGCCGGGAGGAGCGCGGCGCGCGGCCTGCTGGGTGCTGTAGTCCCCACGGCCACACGCTCCGCCCGGCCGCACGCGGCCCCGGCCGCCAGGGAACCACAAGTCCCAGAGCGCCCCGCGCCGACGGCACCCGGGCGCCTGGGTGGGCTGGGGAACGGGAGCGAGGCGGAGAGCAGCCCAGGCGGGCGGCGCGGGTCGGCCGCGAGCCGCACTTACCGGCGTGTCGAAGGAAAAGGCGCACTCATCCTTGTGGACCCGGTCTCCGGCCTTGGGCACCCGGATGGACGGCAACACCGAGAGCAGCGCCTCGCTCAGCTCCGCCATGACAGCGGCTCACTGCAGCACCGCCCACAGCCCCACCCTAACCAATCAGAGACCCGCATAGTCAGGCGGTCTCTGGCCAATCCCGTGGCGCACAGACAGAGCCGCGGAGAGGCCGAGTGGCGGGCGCGGCGCCCGCCTGCAGTGCAGCCCGACCGACTCGTCCAATGGCAGCCGCCCTCCTGCGGTTACGGACAGCCGCCTGGACCGGCCGTGCCAACGCGCCGGGCCCCTCAGCCAATAGCGTCGCAGAGCGGGCCGGGGGCGGGGAATCCCTTGAAAATCGACATCCGGCAGATGAATTGTGACCGTCGTTCCCATGGAGCTGGCGATGGAGGCACGGGGGGAGCCAACCTCCCTCAGCCGACTTCAGGCCTCAGAAGCCTTCCAGAACCACCCAATCAGCTTGGGGGACGCTTAATTCCCTAGCGAATGGCGAGCGGCGCGCGAGGCGGGGCGATGTAACAGAGCAGTTGCTGTAGAAACGCCCTCGGGAGATTGGCATCGGAGCTGGCCAACGGGCGGGCGCGGGGGGCGGGCCGCGGCGGCCCTCCTCCGGGGCGGAGGCCAATGGGGCCGTGGCCGGCCGCAGCGCGGGAGATTTGAATCGCGGCTGCAGCCCTGTGTGGTGGCTACTGCCTGCTTGGGCTGGAGCGCGGTCCTAGCTGAGGCGGCGGGGTCGCGGCGCGCCGCCTGCRGTCATGGGGGCCTCCGAAAGCTGCCCCACCACTCCTGCCTCCGGCCCCGTCTTTAACAAACACCTGGCACACGTCAGCGACCCTCGCTCCCCCAGCGCTGGTATCCTGCGGACCCCTATTGAGGTACAGGCGCTCCCCGGGCCGTGCGGGTTCCCCGTCCTGCCGATGGGGTTCGGGACTGCCTCCGCCCTTTTCCCGTCCAGCGCCTGCTGTCTCCGCAGGTGGTGAGCTCCCCAGGGGGCAGGCCCAGCCCCACGGAGCCGGCAGCAGGCACTAGCCGGGACCGAGACCCTCGCTCGCCGACGCCGGGCATTTCCCGCACGCCTATGAAGGCCGGGCTGAATGGTGAGTCGGGCGCTCCCGCCAGGCCCCAGCCCGCCGCCAATGYGTGGGACGCCCACCCCCCTTTTTCGCTGGAGCGGGGAACCTTGGCAGCAGCTGGTGAGGGTGGACTGTCTGCCCGGTGCGGCAGCTCATCCCGCCCTCTTCCCTCCCGCCCAGACAGCGTGGACTGCCTGGTGAAGCAGCTCAGCGAGGCCTTCGGAGCTGAGGCTGCACCTCCGGAGCTGGCCCTGTCAGGAGCGACCTGCTGCCCCGAGGAGGCAGCTGCAGAGAAGCCTGCCCTGCAGAGCCCCATGGCCGAGGCTGGCCGGGAGGTGACTGCAGCAGTGAGGGATGAAAGAGCCCAACCACCTTCTCCTAGCACTGGCAGTGAGCCTCCTGTGAGGCCAGCTTGCCTTGCTGGGCCCCCTTTCTCTGTGGGTAAGTGCAATGCCCTTGAGGTTTCCTGCAGGAGTGGCTGGAGGCAGAGACCTTCAGTGAAATACTGGAGACACYTGTGTGTGCAGGGTTCAAAGAGAAATTGCAGAGGAGCCTTGTTCAAAAGCTGCAGGGAGGAAACTGGTCTCATCTTAGGGCCTCTATAAGGCTACTCCTTACAGAGAGCCCCCTTAGATCTTATTGTGTAAGGACAAGTTAGCCATGCAGCTTTCAGTGCCCCCTTTAATAAGCAGGGTTTAAACATTGGGGAGCATACTTGCCATAAATTGGAGGACTGGCCTGTATAGTGCTTGATGTGGGACTTAAGCCACCTAAGACTTTGGTCTTAAGAACTACTGAGTCCTTGATACAGAAATAGGTTGGGACTCTGAATGCTATCTCCTGTGCATGCCTTCTCCAGATCCACCAAGCTTACTTTCTTATGGGAACTTTATCCACTCTTCCCAGTTCAGCAGTTTTCTCACAGCCTCAGGTAGCCTTTCCTTCAGGGGCTGTAACTGATGGCCTGGGTGTCCCTTTGGGGCCTTTTATCTGACTGGTTTCTGCCAGGAATTGAAAAAAAAATGATGTATAGACAAAATGAGGTAAACATTACAGAGGAGCTTGTATGTTTATGTACAAAAATATAACGCAGGCTTTTAATTGTGGAAACCTATTCAAAGGGACCCTGCTGTTTCTCTTTGAGGAAGACCTGAGGAGGGAGGATGGGAAGTACATCTAAATGTTATAAGTAAGTGATGATGAGTCTTTTTATGTAGATCATGCTACAGAAAACTGTCCTGATTGTTTACCTGGGAGTCCTTGAGTAACATTGTCTGTGCAGGCGAGTAGACTAGATCATGAAGACAGCACTTAAGATTCCCCTTAAAATCCATCAATCTCTAGACATGCAGTGATGTACTGACTTGCCCCTTTGTTTTATAGGGAGCAAGCCCATAAGACGCAAGACCAGCAACAAAATCATGGCAACGTCTGGTGGAACTGGGCGTTCTCCCCTCAGCATTCTACAGGATGATAATTCCCCCAGTGCTCTTGTACCTCGTCAGGTAAAGCTTAATGAGATGCACTGGGGGGTGGGGAAAGATGGTTAGAAAGAAAGAATTATCCAGCTTCCAAACTGAAGTCCTACAAAATGTGGAAGCTGGGGTCTCTCAGGTCTGTAGACCCAGTAAACTTTATAAGCCCTTTCCTGTGGATCAGTCTTGTATTTGTCCCTAGATCCCTCTATCTGGTTCAGTGTTTGTATTTTTTACCTTATGGTATTGTTCATGTGAGTGCATCTTCTCTTAGGCTCTGAGAAGAAATCGATCACTCTGTCAGATATTGTCATAGGAGAGCCAAACCTGAATGGCCTAAAAATGGGTTACATTTTCCACTGAAAACTACAAACTCTCAGTTAACTTGGGTTTTAAACTTGGTTGCTTTTCTTCTTTAGGGTAAGAGGCATGCATTGGGAGAGAACCTTGGGGAGAGGAAGGAAGTGACAGTGGATCTGAGCAGGAGCCTTAAATCTGGGAGCTGTACCTGGAGTGACTTGAACAAAGAGAACCAGCAGTGTCCTTTTGCAGAGAATTAGATCTCCTTTCCCTGGAGCTTGCTACAATTCTCTTCTATGTTTTGAGCCTCTTAGGTGTGAGAAATCCTGCAATAGACTGAAGCTCCAGACTTACGGTCACTTTTCTCATCTTTCCCTGATGGGGAGGAGGTACATTCTCTCTCTTAGCAGCGCATGTCTTGTGAACAGTGCTGGCTTTGGCTATTCTGCTTAAGTCAGCTGTAATGATTCACTATGGTGGTTCTTATCTGGGGGTGGGGGAGAAGGGAGGAAATGGGGCAAAAACCTTTGTCCTGATAGGATGGTAGGAGTACCTTCCTTTCCCTGTGCATTGTTTTCTTTAGTAACTTAATTTTTCATTAGCTCTAACACTCAGCCCTGTCCCCATACTGTAACTGCACAGAAGAGCTGTACTAAGAAGGGTCTGACATTGAATCCATGGACTCCAACTCAGATATTGTAGAATAGTCTGGGGAGTCACTCTAAAAGAAACCGAACTATCTAGATCACTTTAAGTTCTTCTGCACCTACTGTGACTCTGGGCCTAATGTATGCGGAGAACTGTAGCTCATGGCAAAGATCTGGTATGAGAGCAAAATCCAAAATAGGGGGTTGCAATGTTGTATGTTGGCAGTAGTATCTTCACCTCTGTTAAAGGCTGACAAAATACAGTGGCTTATCAATGGTCAGAAGTAAAGCCTTGAGATCCCAGGATATGGCTATAAGCCAACTATTGGAATGATGCCTGCATAATGGCTGTTGTCTGTAGTTGAGCTCAGATTTCAAATGATATAAACTTGGCTCCTGGCCYAAGGATACAAACTTGACTCCCTGCCCAAACTCTTGGGCAGCAAATCTGTATTCTATTGGAACAAGAGGTAGTGGGATGTTTTCAGCCAAAACATAGATGAGGGAGACCCTTCCCTGTCCACTTAGAAGCAGAACAGGGCTTGTGGTTTCCCTTCTTAAGGCAGATGCCTTAAGCAATGGGAAGTGTGCAGCCTTCACAGGAGGAAAGTTATGTCTGCTGTACTCTTGCAATACAGGAAAGAACAGTCTGCGGTACTTTTGTGAGCTTTCTTTATTTGCTTGGACTACGAAGTGCTAAAGCAGAGTGGAAAACAGTGGCTGAGGACTACTGGTTAGGTGGGGTCACCACACAACACAAGGATGAGGCAAAAAGAGAAGGAACAACATGAAGCAAACAACAAATAAGAATAAACGTTACATTCCCTGTTTTTTCTGGGGGATCTGAAGATTTCTTCCCCATCTGTGCATAGACAAAATTTGAGCTAAGTCTTCCCCTATGGAAAATGAGCCCAATTTACCCTACCTTTTTTGGTAGAAGTTTCATGATAAAAATATCAAACCCAGTGCCTCTCTGGGAATGTTTGCAGGTACACAGAAGAGCCATATGGAGGAGCTGTACATAGCTAAATTGAGGATAGGGCTTAATCTGGGACAGAGGAGTTGATAAGGAGCCCTCAGAGGGATGGGTGTCAAACATGTATAGAGATGTTTGAAGGAAGAGGTAGGGTGTCTGAATCGTACTGTAAAGGCCTGAGACATGATGAACAGTTGTGTTTGGCTGRAGTCCTGAGGCCTGCAAGAGGCTAGAAACTGCTGGGCCTGTTTAAGGATGGAGAGAACTGCCACTGTGTGTGCTCCTACTCCTCAGCCCTACCCCCAACCCTCAGAGTTCTCATCTTCCTTTCACTCTAGGAGACTCCTACAAGTGACCTGTGTATGGAGACAAGTGGGAGTGATAAGCAGAAGTTTGTTTTGTTCAGTTGACAATGCTGTTTGCATGCGCTCAGGCCTTGGGCCATGCTTCTGCTGCTCTTTCCCTCTCTGCTGTCATCCTCAGTTCCAAATCTTGAGGAAGCTGTCCCAGGAGCCTGTGGCAACAGCCATGCCGTCTGCTGTCACCCCCAGACAGCTCACTCTATTGTCATGGCCAGAGAGGATTCCTGATGGGAGGGGAAGAGGAGAGGTCAGTAAAAGAGACAGAGCCTGGGAGAGGCAAAGAAGTTGGCCAAATGGAGCACGTTGATCAGACTTGTAACCTGTGTACATATGCCCCATGTGAAGATCAGTATGGGGTTAATAAGGACAAACATGCAGAAGAACATTTGTGCATACTGTACAGCTATCATCTATGGGATGTGGCTGAAGAGCAATGGTTTTGGGAAGGTTAAGGCATTTGAATACCCAATGCAATGAAATTGCTGCAACATGCAWTTGATTTTATCCTGGAACAATATCATTGATAGGACTAAGAAAGGAGATCATTCTTGATAAGACTGAGGAAATAGCAATGCTGTTGAAGTTTAAAAGGTGCGCAATGATGGAAATTTTCAGAGACTAGATGCTTTATGTGATCTGAAAGAACAATACTTGTGCGTATTCCTTGTATGAGTGTCACTGAGCATCCAAAAATATTGAATGGAGCACAGCTTCATGCTTGGCTCTGTACCTGGCCACCAAGTGGCACTGTGAGCAACTGAAACTGATAAACAGCAGAAATTAAGAGACAATGTGAGACTATGCCTATGAGCAGTTTTAGCTAATAGGCCTATTGATGCTCTTTTCCCCTTTGAAACAGTCTTGCTTAAAGGCTTACCCTCCTTAACATTGACTGAAGCAAATACTTTTATTCAAAAGGTAATTGTACAACTTCTGGTGTGTTCCTTAAGTGTGAGGAGGCATTGTTGAGCTTCAGTCAGTATAGCATGTGTCCACTGAGGAAAAATAAGAGCCTTTCTATTGCCTTGATAGGGATAGAATGTCCTACAGGGAATAAGAAGGACCTCTAAGAGCCACTCACCCACACGCTCTGCTTTCAGAGAGTCCCAGATGTTGCAGTTGAAGTCATCATATCCCGCAAGCATGAGGCGCCCACTGCGGGAGAAGGCAACTGATGTGATTCCACAGATGATGCTCTCATGAGAGTACACTATGAGCTCCTGGTCTGCCCGGAGGTCAAAGAGACGGCAGGTGGCATCATCTGAGCCGGTGCAGATGGCTTCACCATTAGGGAAGAACTGAGGAGGACACATACCAGATTTTAATCAGACTGGGACTTRCACATTTCCTTGATATCTCTTGCTCCCTGCTAACCACCAGAAAGCCATGGGGCTAGGAAAATCCAGTGGACAAGACATTGGATCTTAAAAGTAGAATCTGCTGGAGAGGGAGACTCATGCTTTTCCGAAGACTGTTAACTCTTTCCACCTCCAGAAAGCCAATGACCTAGGCTAGAGCTTCTGCAAGATGCCCTAGTGCTTGGAGAAGGATTGTAGTGTGTGTGTGCGTGTGTGTGTTCCTACCCCCCCCCCGACACACACACACACACACACACACACACAAAAGTTTTGGGGCTTGATGTCTACCAGTTACCCCCAGGTGGTGTCTAGCAAGGTTCAGAGTTATGAGAGCCTTCCTCACACTGGGTGGTCTGAACCTCATGCTCAAAACTTCTTGTAAGCTGGCTCTTTGTGTGTCCTCCTCCTCCTCTGCTTTCTGCCCCCCCTCCTTGGTCCCTGAGGGGAAGAAGATTCCTTCAGGACAAGGGGTAGCAGAAAATCACATGGCTGGCAGGAAGGCAATGGGGCAAGTGAGAAGTCAGTGAATGCTGTTATAAGCAATAGACATTGCAGGAAGCCAGTAGACTCATTTAGTTAGCAGAAAGGAATTAAACTCACACTTTAGTTGTCCTGTCACCCCTGGGGTGTTCCCTCATGTGAAGATTTTTTCTTTAGAAGATCTCCCTGTGATCCTAAGTTATCACTTCTATGGTCTGAAGCTGACTGAGACCCTCACCTAAGTTAGGTATTCCTGCCATCTCACTTACCTTGCTTCAGGGTTCCTACAGCATGCCTAAACTGTGGTTCCCAACAACTGCTATGAGCGAAGTTGCATCAGAGCTTATTTTAGCATGTTGAGCTTCACAGACTCTGGTGTGCTGGCTGAGTTCAAGCGGTGTTTTGAGAATGGCAGTCAGGCCCAGACACTTTGCCCCAGTGCCTGTAAGAACAAGCCTCAGAACTTCAGCAACTGGCTCAGACTCACAGATATTTGAAAACTGAACTCAGATCTTCCCTACTTCAGACTGGACCCTGAGATCTTGGTTCCCCACATATAATGGTGACAGCATTTTTTCAACCTGTGCCCTAAGGTGTTCTCTCTCTATTTCTGTGCTGGTCTCACCTCCATTTCCTTTGTCATCACAACCACGCGGACAGCATACATACGCAGATGGCGTTGATATCAGACTCATGTCCTGAGAAGGTCTGACGGCAGGTGCCCTCCCGCACATCCCACAGTTTGGCAGTAGCATCGCAGGCTCCAGAGATGAACAATTTAAAGTCTGGGGAGACAGCCAAACTCATACAGTCTCCAGTGTGACCCAGGAAGACAGTCTTCTGCTGCCCTGTCTCAATGTCCCAGAGTGCACTGTGGGAGGGGAGAGAAGTTTTCAGAGCCAGCCAAGGCAAATCAGCTCTATAGCTGGTTTGAAGAGCTGCCCCACTTATTAACAAAAAAAAAAAAAAAAAAAAAAAAGAGGAAGCCATGAGAATGGGAAAACAGGTGAGAATAACACTGAACTTGGCTATATAAAACACAAAACATCTTCATAGCTATTGTTATTCTTAACTTAGACTATGGCTGGAGTGGGGTGGTTGTGATTTGACAGTGTTCATGGGGACAGTCAAAGGGGATACTGAGACCATGTAAGAGAGACTTGCAGGTAAATAGCCAAAAAAGGACTGCTGTACGCACACTGTTGGAGCATGGCCTGTTTTCCCTGGGATCCCACRCTATCTGCAGGCAAATAAGCCCCATGTAGCCTTGATCTCTAATGGAAATGCCACATTCTGGCTTGTCCTGCTTAAGAGTTTCTGCCAAGGTGGATGTTGGGGGAAAGGGGAAGATAAAGACTCAGACTTCCTCAGTCACAGCAYAGGGTTACTGGAGAGCCAGGAACCAAGGGTTCGTGCACAGGCTTTATAGATGACCTTTGTGTAGTGGGTAAGATTTGAGAAATTAAGCTTGTATGTAGGTTCTACATAACTTTATGATTTTTTTTTCTGGAATAAATTATACTGTGCTTTATGAGAGCTGGCTAGACTGTCTTTGCTACTTCACTAGTAGATCTGCATCTTGATTTGGCTTCAACTGGGAAAAGAAGCATCTGTTCTGCCGAGGGAGGAATTAGGAATTTGGCTTCCTAAGGTACTCAAGTAYCTAAAGTACTCTGTGTACTTTGCATAGAAGCAATTTATCCTTTGATATTGGAAAGGTGGGTAGCTGCAAAGCAAAAGAATTCCATTTGCTGGTGTGAGTTGTGCCTCCAAGAGCCAGAGGGATTGTACAGTGTCTGCTCCTGTGATAACATAATTCCTAGAGATAAGGTTTTCCAGAAGTGCTGAAAGCTGGAGACCTATGTGAATTTTCAGTGCCTGTGACCACCTGTATTGTGAAGATACAGAAGAAAACACTCACCATGTGGTGTCTCCAGAGCTAGTCACAATATTGCTATCATCCAGAAATCGGCAGCAGGAGAGATAACCTGTGAAGCAGGAACAAGCCACTATGAGAAACAGGACAGGGCTAGAAGAAGGAAGCTTGGAAGCAGAAGGCACCTAGGCTGTAGGTAGGCAGCACACACACCTGTATGGGCTGAGAGCTCTCTGCTCACTTTAACGTTGCCTTCACGAGTCTTGAGGTTGTAGATGGAGCACATGTTGTCAAGGCCCCCACAGGCCACAAAATTGCCTGAGGGGGCATAGGCACAGGTCATGACCCAGGAAGAACGCAAAGGGATGGCATGAACCTGGGAGGACAAGAAACCAGGTCTGCACTCTGGGAGCAGAGGAGATGGGAGAGAACAAGGGTACTTCCTCTGAGGGCATTCACTCCAGCATCCACATTTGCTGCATGCATCTGACTCTTACCTTGTTGGTAGTGTATGTGTCCCATACAATCAATTTCCCATCTTGTGAGGCACTGACCAGGAGTCTGAGAGAGAGGCATAACATTATATTAGTAGTTCTCTTCCCATCAGAGCCCTCTTGCCCTCTGTGACTGGGTGCTGCCTTGCACCCCACCCCTGTACCCAGCAGATCAGCAGTATCTCTCTCACTTGGAGTCTGTGGACCAGTGCATGGCGTAGATCTTGGCCAGGTGCCCACGCAGGGTCCTTCGGGTCCGCATCTGAATGCGGCCAACCACTTCCACTCCAGACACAATCTGAGGAGAGTGGGAAGAGAGAAGGAGTTAAACCTGGACTAATAGGAGCTTTTCCATTCTCTGCTTCCACTTTTCCACTCTGCTTCCCAATTCCTCCCCTGAGCCTGGCGGAGACACCACCTTGCAGTAGTGCTAGCTAACTTAAAAATACTCACCTGGCCAGCCAGTTCTGCCCCTTACCTGAGCAAGTGTTGTGTCTGCACAGGCTTTCCGGGCATCCTGGAAAAAGAAGAGAGAGGTTGAGTCAGAAAAGCACTGTGTGATGAGGGCAATGAAATTCAGCGGCGTACTTGAGAGCCTGATTTAAAGCGGGAATTGTCAGAGGTAGGGACTATGGCTTTGCTGTGTTTAGATTTGCTCAGCCCAGTGGGATCCTGATCTGTGACCAAGGTTCCTCAACCCCCATCAGACAAATAACAGGAGGGTGAGCCAAAAGGTGATCTGCATCCAGTTCCCCATGCTATGCCCTTTCTATGGATCCTCTGGCCTGGCAAAACACCGACTATCTCCTAGACAGAGGAGAGCCCAGGGATATACTGTGTTCTGTGGTCCCGTGCAGATCTGATGCCTGTGGCCACTTGCTTCTCACCCATTTAGAGTTTCCCTTTTTCTCACTTCCTCTCCCCCTCTTTTTGCTCCCTGTCCTTGCTAAGAGAATCCCCATTATCAATTAAAGAGCTGTGCAGAATTGCAGAGGGCCCCAAGGATATATTTGGAGAAAATGTGGCTCCAGGTTGAGGCCGAGTAGGGGATGGAGACTTGGCCACAAGGGACAGGTGCTATCTCAGCAGTTTCATGACTGTTCCCAGCCTTACCGCAATCTGCTTCTTCAGCTGCTCAGCCTCTTGTTTCATCTGTTCAATTTCCCCCATATTTCTGATCTAGGGATGGCTCCTCCACGTGCAGAACCTTGATTCTGGAAAGACAAATCAAAGGAGAGAGGTGTGAGGTAGAAAGCATGCTAATATATCTTTGATCAGTTATGAAAATGTAGGTGTCTCTGAAAAGGACTTGGCAGCCATTTATTGGTTGCGTGATTGGAAATGTCATGCTGTATCTGGTCAAAGCCTTTAGCATTTGAGAAGGTCTTAATGGATCTGACCAAAGGTCCATTTGGTTCTCTATCCCACTTACATGTACACTAGGAGCTTAAGACCTCCAGAACCTCTTATGGAGGCTCTGCACTTCTCCCCTCACCTCTTTATCTGTACCCTCCCTACTCCAGATCCCTGTGAAGTCCTGGATCCTCCATGGTCAAGCTGTTCACCTGCAGCTCCAGGAGGACTGTGGGGCCTATTTCCTGTCTTTTGTCTTAGGCAAAGCATTACTGGACAGTGTTCACCAGCTCTTTGGCCATCAAGGCAATCTGTGGTCTGTTGAGYGCTCTTTCAGAGTTCTCTTCTGATTTCTCACCCTAAAAAAAGTAAGTGGATAGCTAGGGAAGGATCTAAGAATAAAATAAGCACATAATGATATTTCTCCTACTTTGCTGGCCCAGCTTTTCACTGACTTCCTAAGTTTGAGGCAGTAGCACTGTATGCTCTAGTCCACTGTCCAGTCACCTTTTGAGCCTGTGTCAAATTTTAGCATCCTCAGTGCCCTACAGTGTGAAGTTCCACAGCTTAATGGCATGCTCTGTGAAGAAGTACCTGCTTCTATTGCTTCTGAACTTGCCTGGCACTAGCTTCACTTGATGGCCTCTGGTTCTTGAACTGTAAGAATCAGCAAGTAATTGATCTCTATTCAACTCAGTGTCACTCAGGATTTTATAGGTCTTTGTCATATCCTTCTTCAACCACCTCTTTTCTAGACTACAGAGATGGTTTTCAGTCATTCCTCACATGTAAGCTGTTACATCTCTGTTGTTCTCTGTGCCTTTTTCAGTTGTTACACTGTTTTGCAGAGAAGGCAATGAACCAGAACTGCAAGGTACAGGCGAGCCATAGGATTACACAGCATCTCTGTTTTGTTCTCTCCTTCTTTRCCGTTAGATGTACTTAAAACTTCACCAGTGATTCTGTCATGCCCCGCTCACAAAGACAAATCTGATCTTTGTTGCTTCAGTCCTTCTCTCAGGTAAGTATGAGTGTCCAGAGGTGCTTCAGGTGTTTCCATCAGCCTGGTTGCACCACCATCAAAAGAACCACTTTGTACCAATGCCAAGAAATGCTCCACCAGTATCTGTAGAATACCTAACCTGTGGGTCACATAACCTCTGRCCTCTGGCCTTTTGTCTAACAGCATCATTTCTTCCAGCTAATAGGGCTTTGGGTCCTTCTGTGTCAGGCTGCTCTTTCCCAGTGGGGCACTCCCGAAGCACATGCAGATGGTTCCCCATGTCCCACCTTTGTGTGCTCCTTTGCCCCATACAAAGGCCCCAGTGGTGCTCTCTGAGTTTCTYGCCAGAATCCTTTCCTCTTGTATGTCCCTGTGGCTCTCCTTTGATCCTCCAGGCAAAATTAGTTTTTGCTTGATCAATGACTGCTGAGGCACAATTTGAATGCAGGAAAGCCAGGGAGATACATCTCGTGGAAAGGCCTGTGCTTATGCCTGAAAGAAGCTACGTCAGACTATGCCCCACAGAGAAAGGCTTGTACAATTGTGACTGCAAGGCTGCGTGGAGCCACATCATTGCTACCTTTCTTCTGCTCCCTACCCAGGCATTAGATGTGGCCATTTGGCCCAGTCTGCTTGCTCCAGCACATGGCTGAGAGAGCAGGAGGAGGCCCACAGCTACACTGCCAGAGCTTGGAGGCATGTGCCACAGCAGTGATCTAGGACTGCCAACCTCCACTGCATTGAAGGATGGGAAAAGATCAGTACCTGAGCTGGCCCCCTTCCACTACTTTTTCTCCTCTCCTTGTAACAGAACAACCATGAGTGGTGTTTCTCCCAGCAAGGATACATAGTTATACCTGGCTGAGTGAAGCTGGGCAGGAAGACCACCTGAATGCACTTCTCCTTTGGGAGGGGGTTGGGCACGTCAGTCCCAGCTAATTGACGGGGGTGAGGGATCCTGGCGGGGCTTTGCAGCTTTCAGTAGCAGGTTGCACAACCACCTTATCTTTGTGGTACTTGCCCCTCAGCTTTGGTGTACAGTCAAGATCTGGAGACTGTGTCCAGCTCTGATCATGCCTCCCAGCACACTAGGTAGCAAACATTTACCTTCTCTCATCCTGTGGAGACCAAGCTCTACCATTCTGGTCAAAGACTTTTGCTTTTTCAGTTTTCCCCGTGGCTGGTCCTGCCTCCCCACCATCACAGCTCCACAACCCTCAACACTGAACATATTTCCTTCTTGGGCCATGTCTTCTGATTTACACTCCTTCCAGCTTCTTCTGCTTGATTTCCAAGCCCTGAAAGCCTGGCCTCCCCATAGCAATCCTTCTCTAAACCTTCTTCCAGCTGGAAGCACACTGGATCTCGGCTTTCTAGGCTGTCACTCTCCAGACCTTTGGCCATCTGAGTTCATCGTCTTCCCATCCGCCTTAAACTGACTTCATAGACTTCTAATTCCATTGTCCAGCCCTGCACAGAGATGGGAGTCTTATTCTTCCTTCTTTCTATTCTGCAATTTCTGCCCTCTTTGAAGCAGGCTGCATTAAGTGTCACTCATTTCCTGTGAGATCCCCGGTCTCCACTACATATCTCCTGTTTTTTTCACCACTCTCTTTCCATGGCTATTTCTTTTTCAAGTCTGACATTATCATGGGAGACCCAGTTCACAGGCACGTGTTCTGTTAAGTTGCACAACCAGATGAGGTGCTTGGAGAGCCAGTAGGAAGCTCAAAGGTAGGGGCACAATGTCGAGGACAGATAAAAAGAACTAAATATAGCAAAGGTATGGCTCAGGTTCAGGGCTCTGTCCAGACCTTTAAATCCCATTGAGGGAACAAGCTAAATGAAATTGGGAATTGTTCTCAGCCTCAGAAGAACAAGAAGCTGCAGATGAGTGATAATAATAGCTCTGACTTCGCCTATTGCCTCCACTCATCACATCCCAATGCAATTTGTTGAGCATGAGTCACCTAGTCCCCACTGGAATGCAACTGCCTTCTAGGAGGACCACAGCAGGTGTGCAAAAGGGCAGCTCACCATGTAAATTTGGGGCAGGAAGTGGAACAACTGAACTGGTGAAGAACAGGAGAAAGGGAGTAGAGCTTCGAGTCTGGGCAAGGCAAGTTCTTGCCCAGGCAGCAAGTGACCAGAGAACATTTCTTGCAGATCCACAGATCAGTTCAGGGGTGCTCATAATAGCTGCCCAGCCCCCCTTTAAGAGGAAGAATTTCTAAGCTGCATGCCTGATGCTTTCAGGAAATAATGGCTTGCTCAGGTAGATGCTTAGTAGTAAAGGAAACCAAACTGGTAGGCACCTTTGAAGAAACAAAAACCCACCACCACCCTGGCACTGCAAAGAGCTACTGACAGGTTGACTTTGGCACTAGTACTTGTGTGCAGACCTGTGCTTCCTACAGAGCCACATACATCATTTGGGAGCCTGATAAACTCAAAGTCTTGACTTAGTTGATTCACATCAGCTTGTCTTATGAGCTCTGCCTTGACTGTACACATCCAGTTCTCAGTTCTCAGCTTTTGAAGCCTGTTTTCCTCTTTTTCTATTATCTGACCTGACAACTCCACTGAGCCTTTTTCCCTCCTGCCTTTCACCCATGACAAACTTGCTGGTTGCTCCTGCTGTAGCTCTCCTGCCTATCAGCAGCCAGATGAATCCTGAGCCTTTGGGTGTCTTCTCATTGCAGACCAAGTGCCTTTAACTTAGTGTGAAGCTGATGGGTCTGTAATCTTTCTGCTCTGCCTTTTACTGCCACTGCATGATTTTCCAGGGAAGTATCCATGTCCCTTGTACCACATCAGGATAGAGACCTCTCCGGCATCCCAGGTGACTGTCCTCTCTACCTAGTCACTTCTCTCTGGGAATGAGGTGTGAATGATGGGTGGGARAAAAGGGGAGTCAGACCCCCTCATTTTCTAGCCTCTGGGTACCTTCCCCCAGGCTGGGGAGGGAGCTGTCTCTTTGAGTTGCCCAGCTGAGAGAGTGCTGTAAATRGAAAAGGTAAAGGTGCAGGAGGGAGGACAGAGTATTAACAGGCAGCATCCCTTGGCCCCTGTGTAATCCCCTTGGCTGGCCTTGCATGCTCACCCTGACGACCCTGAGCTCCTTGTAGAGCCGGATACAGAGATGATCCCCCTCTCCTGCAACAGAGATCAAAGGCCAGGGTAAAATTACCCTGCTCTATTCCTTGCTTTCTGTGGGCTTCTTCCTCCAGAAAAGCAACCAGCTACAAAGAAGTGTGCAGAGAGCATCAAGAATGCAGAGCTGTCTGTTGGGCATGAGCCCCAGGTCCCTCAGGGAAGGTGTTGCCCTCCTCTTCCAGRCTGGAAACTGGTGCAATTTACCCACCAAGGGGAGAATAAGTATCCCCATCTCTGTGCAAAAACACCCTCATTATCCTAAAGAATTCTCAGTGCGAATGCCAACACCTTCCCCATTATGATCTTCCTTTTCATATTTTCAAATGCCTACATATGGCATCAGCCCTTGTACAGAGACTGTCATACTCCCACAGGGTCACACCACAAAACCAAGGGCCCCAAGCACCAGGTACAGTAAGATGAGCAGAGGGATAACACCAAGGCAGCATCCTTACCAGGATTTGGAGAGTGAGGTGGGCTACAGTCCCCTCCTGGATGGGTCCCTTGCAGTCAGCGTCCCCTGAGGAGAATGGCTTCCTGGCTGGCCAGGGGAGCAGGTTGTCCCTTTGCAGTGTCCAGTCAGTCCTGCCTGTCCACTCTGGGAGTTCTTTGCTCCCTCTCTGCTCCTCAGCCTCTTCCAGGATTAATCTCCCCATGGGGAGCTGGACAGCTATGGATGGGAGGGGTTAGGGGAGGGCTGATTCTAGGAGCAGTGTCAGGCAAATTAAATCAGACACCAGAGACTTGGGGAAATCGGATTGGGATGTAATGCAAAGCAGGTGGATGGGGAGGGGTAAAAAGAGAGAGTAACATGCTGCTCCTGAAAGGAAAGAAACCACCACAGATACATTTGACTCCCTCTGTTTATATTAGCAACAAACTAATAAAGTGAAGATTAACTAGAACTGGTGAAGATTATAAACCTCTGGGGCACAGCTTGCTGTACCTCACAATCCACAGAAATGCCTTTCTCCAGGGACAGTGTACTACATACATCCCAGATGGCATGGAAAGAAGGGACAGTGCCACCTATTGTGGCCCTGCTAAGGCAGAATCCATGGCAGGGCAGAGATAGTGTCACATTGTCTCTGGCTGGCAAACTGAGTATTGCTTAGAGAAAATAGAACTGGGCGAAGGGGCTGGAGTGGCAAAAGCTTTCAGCAGCAGGCCTTTTGGCAGCCACTTCGGAGGGATGCTGCGATGGGATTATCTTGGCCTCAATCTCTGTTAATCTCTCCTGCAGCTTTGGCCCAAGCTCGAGATAAATACCTTTTAACGGATCTCATCTGACGTCAGGAGGCCATCAGTCTAATCACCCAATCCACCTCTAGGCAGCGCAAGCCAGAGCTGCAGACACCAGCTCCTCACTCCCGCCCAATATGTCCTCACCAAATAGGATCCACCAGCACCCCTATGTCAGTCCTCAGGCAAGGACATAAGAGTGCTAGGACTTGGCGGGACCTCCTGCCAGGGGCAGGGAACCTGGCATGTACGCATTGAAGTTACTTCTTTCAGCTCCAGGCTGTGATCCTCAGGAGGATGGAGGCAAGAAGGACTGCTGGTGCAGATTTCCCCACGTTAAAGAAAGGGCCATGCTTTATAATGGAGAAAGAAGTCCCTGCTTCAGTCCTGCTCCTCCAGYACTCATGAAGATAGGGCTAAAAACGTTATTTTACACTGGGCAGGGGCCTTGGGCTGACAGCAAGGAGAACATCCAGCCACCTCTCACGCCATGGGCCCTGGCTGTTCAACTGTCTTCCCTTTCCCACTGTAGTTGTGGTCTTCATGCACAACTCTCATCTAAGCCTATATGTTTCACAACCATAGGTTGGTCTCTGGCTCTAATTCTTCCCAGGAATAGGGTCACTGCTCATTTTTATATTCCATATCCATCCTATTCAATTCTTGTTTGGCTACAATATAATCCCATCTCTGGACACTAATTCCCTGGGCAGTGACAGCAGATTGTCTGTACATCAGCCTGAAAAATGATAAACAAAACTCTTCTGTTTCCAGGGGATATTCAATGCATGGGAAAAAAAAAAAAAAAAAAAAAAAAAAAGAGGGCTTGCTTCAAGGAGAAAAGAATGCTTTTCTTGAAGGCACTTCCTACCCTTTCCATGGGTTACTCCTGGCAGAGCTGGCTTTTGCATTTGCTCTCCCTTACTGGCTGTAGCTGGCATCTGGGCAAACACTCTGTTTGTTTTCCTTTACTGAGGGCTCAATCTCCTTCCATCATTTGTTAATTAAATTTCCATCAGCAACCATTGTGTGTATCTCCCTCCTGGAGCACAAACTCAAAACTCCTGCCAACATTTCTATTCAGCGTTTTGCTTTTATTCCATATATTCACAGCCACTCACCTTCCCTCTCTCGATTCAACCTCAAGGCTCAGGAATTTGCAGGAGCCTGGGGCATTCAGATGCTTTTGTGTTGAATTTCAGACTATGAGATAGCCCTTGTTCCCCAAAGCCCTTAGGCCCTTCCTTCTCTGCTTTGGTTTCGTCCCATATGACCAAGAAGTCTGCACTGAAAGAAGTGACAAGTTACACAAACATGTCGGCGAGGCAGTGAAGAAAGATCCTGGTGTCACTGACTTTAATATGCTGTCCCTGCATCCATTTTTCAACTTCTAGGAAGTCACAGAGAAGCAAGCTACATCCCTCCCTATCACTATGGCTCTAGCATGCTAATAAACTGCTCCAGGGCTCAGTGGTGCCAGCACTATCGAGACGTGCCAGGCCACTGTGCATGCCAGTCCTGCCTGAAGGACCTTGAGTAGTCAGAACTCGTCTCTAGGTCGCAGCTCCTTGGGGTGCTGTGTCCCGTCAGAGCCAGGCTTGTGTCTCCGGCTTGTGGGCCTGGCTCTGTCACTAGGCACATGGGACTCTGTTGAGGACCTGCTGCCATGATGGGCTCCCTGATGTAGCTGTCCGTCTGTCTTGTCCTGCTCCGCAGCTCTCTGCTCCAGCAGCTCCTCTGCCTTCACCCTCTCCTGCAGCCACAGAAAAGAGATGATGGGAATCCTTCCACACTGGGATCTCCACCCTGCCTGTGTGGACCTGCAAGACTCATCTTGCCTTTGCTACATCCATTCAGTGCCCTAGAGCCCATTCTCTCCTGCAGAACCCCATAGGCTGCCCCTCCACAAGGTACCCAACTGGGTTCCAATGTCTGTCAGAAATCAACTATCAGCTCCTACATGAGGCCCTAATCCTTGAGAAAGCCTCCAAGCCATTCCCCAGGGAGACTTGCTCCAGCTTGGAGGCCCTTGCATCCACACTCCAGCATAGTCCCTTACCTGCTCTGCATGCTCCTGGGAGTGTGTATACCAGAGAGCTACAGCACAGCGCCTCCCACGGCTCACGGCCCACACACCATGTGGGTTCTCCTTGCCAGAGCTGAAGGCTACAAGCCTGCCACACTTAGGAGACACCTTGGCCTGCCAGGAGAGAGAAGGGACAATGAAGCTGGCAGCTCCCTGCCCTGGGGAGCACCTTCCTTCTACAAAGGTCATGCTGACTTTGGCAGTGTGGAACAGCAAAGGGCCACCAGGCACTATAACCTATGGGAAAGTAAGCCCTGAGGAGGGACAGAGAGAACCAAAGGGACAAGAGAGGTTACAGACACCCACGGGCTTTAAGAGCCTGGGACATAGCTAGAAAGGAGTTAACCTCTCCTCTGTCTGAGATTTGCCTCAATTTGCCTTTGGTTGCTCCAGTTTGAATCTGCCACATTACCTGTGTTGGACTACTTTTGGAGAGGTGTGATCTAATAACCAACTAGTTTCTGCCCACCTGAACTAAATCTCACCCTCAGTCCGCTCTCCTTCCTTTGCCAAGTCCCAGACTTACTGTGACAGTCACAGTGTCCAGTTCAGTGAAGAAAAGGCCCCCACCTTGGAAGTCATCATTGAGGTAGAGAATGCCACTGCAGACAAAAAGAAAGAGGACATATGGATGGTGAAGCTCACTCATCCCTGAGCCCTGCTAGGATCAAACTGCAGGCTCTCAAAAACAGCTTGGCAGACAGTCTCTGCAAGTCCCAGGAAGCTAAACAGCCGTATTTAGCAAATCTGATGGAACAGTAATTTAAGACAAGAAAAAACATCTGGGAGATACAATATGGTTTACCCAGATCAGAAAACCTGACCCACTGTGAACCTCAGTTCTCTGAATTCTCTTTCATTTGTTTAGATATTTAAAATGTCTTGACAACAGCCTTCAAGGGATACTGCTAATAAAACAAGTTGTCAGGAGCATGAGAGAAAGGTGCTGGCGTAGATCAGAAATGGATGTGGAATTAAGTGGTCAGTTATCATTCTTGCCACAGGTTACTAGCAGGAACCTCATGGCGCTATCCTGTGATTGACACCTGAATCTGGAAAAGACATGAATAGAAAGGTGAGTGGGAAAAATCTGGACACAACGCAGCATTACTTGGATTTGGCAAGGACGGAAAGGTTCATGTGGCAATATGAAGAAGTTGATTGAGCAGAGAATAGGAATGCAAATGAAATTCAAAGCATACACCAACAAAAAAGTTGTCACCAGAAGGAAAAATGAAATTACTCATCACTCTTCCAGGATAATAAATTTATTTTCCCCACAATCCAGAAGAGTGTATTAACTTCAGATGAGTGATTATGAATTGATTCATCTATGAGATCTGAATACAGTATTTCTTTAAGTCAAAGACATGTGAACAACCTGAGATTTCTATCCCATGCTAGAGAAAAAACAACATCTAGGAAAAATTTGCACACCCAAGTGGATGATAATCCACTCAAGTAAATTCAACATAATGTAAATATATAATTTTATTTTTTATCAGAAATACTAATGTATTTATATAAATGGTAATTTGATTATAAATAAATGTTTGTTTCATTCAATTATTAAATAGATAAAGCAATGTGTCAGGGAAAAGAAAATACTCTTAACAATAACAGATCCTGAGCTGACTTTCAGTGCTTATTTATAAATAAGATTGGAGGTTACAGTGGACAGTTTTTATGAAAACATCAATTCAGTGGAAGTGAAAAAATAAACAACATTGGGAATGGCTAGGAAGAGAACAGAGAACAAACCATCGCTATGCCACTGTGTAAACCCACAATGAGCTGTCTGCACCTGGCATGGTGAGCTCAAGCCTGCAGAACTGGAATTCTGCTGCCAAACAGCAGAACTGGAAAAAGTACAGAAAAGGACGACACAGATGACGAAAAGTTATGGAATGGCTTCCTTACAAGGACCACCTGGGAAGCACAGGCCTCATCAGAGGTCACAAAAGGCCAACAGAACAAAGGTCTGTAAGTCAGCGGGTACCGGGGAGAAGCAGAATAAAGCCCACTTACCAGCTTTGCTTACAGGAGAATTAGGAACATCAGAGGTGGCCGACTCAGACCAAAAAATTCCAGATGTTTCCTCACTCTCCTTGTCACAGAGGCTGTGGAGCCTGAATGATTCCACAGGTTCAAAAAGTGACTAAACCAATTACTAGGAGAATCCATTTGGGGCTGTTAAATACAGCGATGCCTAGCTCAGGGAAGTCTCCGAGCTGCACACCACAGAGGACTGGGACAGTACTCTAGGGAGGCAGCTCTACACACTTGCTCTGTTTTTTTAATACTCTTCAGCATGGATCCAAGGCACTGTTGTGACAGCACTGTGTGCTAGGCAGACCTTAATTCTGACCTGGCAAGACCTTGTTTGTGTTTTAATATTGGGAATAATCTGAAGCCTGGAAGAAGACTGATTGCCAGGGAAAGACATGTCTTAAGAGACAAGGAGTACAGAGTAACATAAGAATGATCAAAAACTCACTTTGCACATGCTGAAAAGGAAATAAAGACAAGAAATTTATTTACTCATATTAGACAAAAGAAGAAGCAGCGTAGGTGAGACCACAGTCAGCTAGGAGTAAAGAAAACTAAAAACTTGAGCTCCTCTCAGTATTCAGTTAAGCTGATAGAGAATGTCAGAGCAACAAGAGAGGCTTATTAATGGGACTGGGAATAAGAAATAAAAATCACCGCTCTGGGGGCTGGAGCAAAATGTTAAGGACATACATACAGAAAACGAGAGGATTACAAACCCAGAAGCCCAAGAAGTTACAGCTCTTTTAGCATAGGGTTTAATAAGACCATGAGGTCAGGGTGGTAACATATGACTGGAGAAAAGCAAAGATAGCTCTTACATGTAACGGATAGGAATGTGGGGAGAATAGCTGAAGCATAAACAAACCTGGTAGTCTGACCTCAGCAATCTTCAGAATCTGAGAAGAATAACCGAAGGACAAGAGCTAAGTGGAAAATGGTCTTAAAACATAACATGGGTTATTAAAAGCAGATTGGGTTAGTCATACCATCTTCAACAGAACAGTTATTTCCCAGGCAAGGATAATATGCTTGATCTGCAGCACGTGTCATATTTCAAGTTTTTTCACAGAAGAGTAACAAAACCTACCACAGGCTGGGAAAACCTCTCACATAGAAAGGAAAAACCCAACACAAAGTATTGGTAGTGAATCCTCAGAGAGGTGAGAGGACAGTCATGAAAGCACATTGACTACTGCTCAAGTGAAGGAAATCAAGGACCTCAGGACACAGAAATGTGGCAGAAAGGTACAGGGAAAGGCAGAACATGATTAAAAGAAACAGCTTCTCAGAGGGGCAGGGAGAGGCCTGTAGTGCTGTGGAAGACCCATAAGAAGAAAGTTTAATACCATGATTCTAGAACCAGGCAGTCTTCCAGCCCAGTAATGCTCTCTAACTGTTAATGCTCGCTGTAGCGAGGGAGGAGGGAGAAAGGCAGACCTTCCTGCCAACACGGGGGAGGTGTTTCACACTTTGTGCTGGAGCTGCTCATGCAGCCCTCTATCTGATGCTATAGGCCTGCCTGGCTTTGAGCCAAGGTCCCCATCACCTGGTTTGTATATGGTGGCTGGAGTTCATTCTGATCTCCACACGCTCCAGTACAGGTTCCCTTCTTATCTTACCTGTAGTCCCTGTACACATAAGCAGGTGGTTCTTTCCAGCACTCATTCCCTTCAGGATCCAAGAGACAGTTGTCAGCATGGACTGGGTGACTGAGATCCATGCGACCTTCCTGTTCCCCTGAAGAAGAAAGTTGCAGGAGAGACTAAGTGTTTCAGCTAAGGCAGAGAGAGGGGCATATTGAAAGTAAAGGGAAAAGAGTCTCCTGGGAGGACATGGCTGCTACTAGGAAGGACAGTCTTCAGGGGAAAGGGACAAACATGGTGAAGGATTCTTTACCCTCCACAGCTGTGCGGCACACAAGGTGTGTGAAGGAGAAATGAAGCTTCTTCCCAGGGGTAAAATAGGACTCTATGATTTTCCGGGATTTCTCACTGGCCTGCAGAAGCAATTTGGCATCTTTCCAGTCCACATCACCATTCTGGGCCAGCTACAAGTGAAAAACAAGCCTGTCAGAAAGACACTAAGACACATGAAGACACTAAGAAATGACACATATACACACTACAGAGGAATACACCTGCATAAAGGCCTATGATCACACAAATGCTAGAAAAGAAAGCTTTCTCTTGTAAACCTAAGTCAGGAATGCACCTGTACAGTGCAGTGATTCTTTCTCTCTACTCACTGCACAAGGCCACATCTGGAATGCAATGTCCAGTTTTGGGCCCCTCAGTACAAGAGGGACAACAGTAAATGGTGTGAGTCTTCAGTGCAGGGCCCTAAGATGTCTGGGGGACTGTAGCATGTGACTTACAAAAAGCATCTGAAGGAGCTGCATTTCTTCAGCCAAGAGAAGGCTGAGAGAAGATGTAATCTCAGTCTCTCAGCACCTAAAGGGGGTTTACAGAGAAGAAGGAGATAGATTCTTCTCAGAGAAATACAGTGAAAAGACAAGAGGCAACAGGCATAAGTTGCAGCATGGGAGAGGCAATGGGCATAAGTTGCAGCATGGGAAGTTTTGGCTAGATATAAGGAAGAACTTCTTTCCTGAAGAGCGGTTCAGTACTGGAACAGGTGCTCAGAGAGGCTGGGGAATCTCCAGCCTTGGAGATGTTCAGGACTTGCCTGCAGAAGTCTTTGAGAAACCTCACTTAGCTTTGGATTTAGCCATGCTGTGGTCAGGGGGTTGGACCTGAGAGACCTAGGCCCCCCTCCAGAGACCCCTTCTGTCTTAAATCATTCTGCAATTCTAAAGAAGAGAGGTCTGTAATACTATTCCACTGGGACAAGCAGTGACCCTAAAACCTTTCCTTGTAGGACAGAAGGCACATATCAATGTGTCTAAATATGAATACGGAGGAAGACAGTCAGGGGAAACTTCCCGTGTGTTTGTTGTGAAGATAACACAGAGAAAAATGCTTAGGTGATAAACACTCTTTATGCACAATCAAGACAGGAGGGTCACAAAGCCACTTACCTGCATGGCCTTCAGAACGGTTAATCCTTCAAATCTCTCATGTGGGGTGTGAGGGGATCGTCTTCCCCTGTAGCCATCTCCGGTTCCTCCAGCTGCCTGAAATAGATGGACAGAGATGACACAGATGAGGCTGCCATCTCTCCTCCACTGCAACATTACAGCTCTGTCTGCTGAGGAGGAGAGGGCATATGGTGGCTCCTACAAGACTCAGGCCTCACCTTTGTCACCCGGAGAAGGTCTCTACACTCAGACTCTGTCAGGACTCTGTCAAACACAACCCTCTGTGTTCCATTCATCTGGTGAGAATCCATGGTGACAGTGATACCCTCAAAAGGCAAAGGACCTGTGGGAGAAGCATGCACAGATAGGGATGAGCAAGCTTCAAATAAAAAGCCCTCAGCTACCAACCCCCAATCAAGATGAAAAAGCGGAGGAGTGACACTATATGTTCTGGGGGAAGACCGGGCCGTTCCCCCCAAAGTGCTCATCCCTTACAGATCTGGATCACTTGCACCCCTCACATGCGTCAAGGGAACCAGAGCATCAGCAGGAGGAGTTGGCCTATTGTAAGTGCTTCAGAAGCCAGCAGAAATTTGGGGTATGCTGTGAGAGCAGCAGGGAAATGGAGAGAGCTGAGTGCACTGTGGATCACAGCAGCAGAATGCGTCCAGCCTCCTGGGGTAAGGCTCTGGAGAAAAGAAGCAGGTAAACACCTCCATCAATACTCCTTTCAATCACGCACCTTATCCTAGAAGTATCTCCAGTGCATCTTTCTACTCTCTTCAGCCCCAAAGAGAAGCAATGGCTATTAGTTGATGGCTTGATGCAATAGGCCTTTTTTCTTCCCCTCTCTGACCTCTGAATGGTCAGGAATGCCAACACATTCAGGCCCTCAGAATGATCTGCTCTCTCATGTGCCACAGCAGAGAACCGTTGGGGGTCAGTTCGAGCAAAGAGGCCACAACAGAGCCCTGTAAGAGGCTCTGTCCACACATGAGAGTATAGGACCAGCAAGAACACAGGACTCTGCACTGCAGCCTGTAGCATTCAGCCATGATCCATCTGGACTTGTTTCTTTTAGAGAAAGACTTGCACAAGCTGAGTAGTCTGTTTCCAGTTTCCCCCCTTTCTCCTCGTCCCCTTCAGGAAAATGCTGTTTGGTGCTGGGCTGGTGGAGCTGAAACAGGTTTGATGTAGACCCTCCTGCCTGTCCATGCCAGCTGCACTGAACAGGGATCTACATGTCCAAAGGCTTGTCATATATCCAGGCAGCATTGGTCTCAGCTTCTCCAGCCATAGTGCTCTCTGGGTTCCCATCCCACAGGTGTACGCAGCGAGATTTTGCGAGATTATTCATGCATCAAAGAGGGAGAAAAGAAACAGTGAGAAGACTTGCTGAGCCATTCGAGTCAGTCTGCATCTATGCTAGCATTCAAATGCCTGAGGATGGAAGAAGAGATAGCACTTAGCCTGGCTGACTACACCCAAGTCCTTCTTCAACCTCTGTTACTCACCCCTCTTCTCCCTCTCTTCCACATCCAGAGTCTCTCGCTTTTGCTTCTCCTGATCCTCTCTCGGGAGCAAGGGAAAAAACACAGACCAGGGCTGTCAGTATACAGAGTTGCATCTAGCTCTCCCTTGTGGTCATCTGTTTACATCCTTCACGTTCTTGTTTTACCCATTCCTCAGTAGGTATTACTACTACCTATATGAACCCTGCCAGCCCTGTCCCCTGTCCACCCCCTGCCTCCAGCATTTCCATTTCCTACTCAACTCACCAACCTTACCTGTGTTGCTCCTTTAGATTTTCAGGAATCAGCTCATCAGGAGTCCAAAGATCCTACAGAAACAAATGCAGAAGGTTCAGCACCCAGAAAACTTCTTCTACATTGGATCAGGTTAACCAGCCAATTCCTTGTCGCCCTTCTCCAGGGGAGACCAGACTAATGGCTCTAGCATGTTTCTGAGGCCGGTTAGACTGGGCTAATGCATACAGTTACAGCAACACTTTTCAACTAGCTTCAGTCCTGGAGCAGAAGAAAGCCCTTAAAAATCCATATCAAAAGGATTTTGGGGTCCTTATCATCAGCATCTGATCCTCTCTCAATCATATTTTATTGAACTGAGGTCTAGCAACTTTTTTAATGAAATTAGGGCAGGAAGATTAAGACAATATCATTACTCACAGGGTCATTAAAAGTTCCTCCTAGATGCTCCACTGCATAGTAAATCAACTTCTTCTCCATTAGAGATCTCTGCACATAATGCTGAATATTCTAAGAAGACAAAAAGACTGTCAGATAACTACAAAAGATAATCCCATGCCTGTCCAGGCCAGAAACTTGCCCCAAAACACTGCTGTGMGCTAAAGGAGCCCAAATTTGTCCTGGAGGAACTCTGTCTGGTACAGACTATAAGCAAACTCAGGCTCAGGTTTCTTTAGTCCTGGTCTTGGCACACATTGGCAGTGAAACATATACACTCCCCTTTCTGTCTCCTGGACTGGTGGTCCAGTTGTAGGAGACAGGGAAGGGCCAGAAAATACAGACCCAGGGCTGTAACTACCTCTCTGGCTGTGACAGCTGTGTCTTCCCCCAGTTCTGTGCGATACTGATTCATTTTCTCCAACATTGGCTCATCCATGGGATAGAAGAGCAAGTAGGAAGCAACACATTCAGCAGCCAGTGTCTGGTTTCCAACTTGAACAGGGACAGAACAGAACAAAGAGACAGGTCATCAAAAGCCTTGATGTTGGCAGTAGATGTGTACAGCCCAAAATCCCAGTCACAAACTGGCAATGGGAGGCCTGGCACTGAATGCACATCCTCCCTGCCTAGCCAGGCCTCTACCAAGCAGAGGACAGCAGGCAGAGATAAAGGAAGTGAGCCTGGTGAAGAATGGGCCTACTTTCATATTTACTGGGGGCTTGTTCAGAGGGGTCTGAGGGAGAAGAAAAGGAAATATGAGGAAAGACAGTCCTACTTTCCTCACCCAATGGTGTTGATGAGGCAGCTGGGCTCTGGAGGCCTCTTTGAGAGAAAAATTTCACCAGAGCTGTGACGGACTATACGACAGCCATTTGGGTCAGACAGGCTGCTTGGGGCAGTGTGGGATGGAGTAGAGGTGTTCAAGGGACAAACTGAGGTACATATGAAGTGACAGGGTGACAAAATGCCCCATGTCATGACAGGCTATCAGCTAAGCTAGGGCAGACAGGGCTGACTCAGAAGAGACATCACTGTTAAGACAAGATGCAAGCGCATGCTCCAGATCAGAAGTGGGAGCCTGAGAAGGCAGCATAACAGCGACATACTGAAAAGAGGACATACGCAGTTTGGACAAAGCACATGGTTGGAACTAGGACTTCAGATGGAGAACTCTGGAGGAAAGATTTGTCCATATGCACAGTGGGAAGGACAAAACATTAGAGAAGCTGCACTGAGTCAGAAGTGGATCATGTGAAAACTCTCCAAAAGTGTTTGGGCTTGAGCAAGAGAAGAGATTCCGGCCAGATAGGTGGCCAGAGCAGGTAGGAGAGGAGGGAGACAGGTAGAGCTCATTGCTGTGTTACACCGCATGATACGCTGCTCTCCTGATCCAGGGGATTAGGGGTGCTACAGTAGCACCCACTGGGTTGTAGCTCTGCTCACCTTGATCATAGGCAAACTGCAGTAAATCAAGATGGGAGGGTATGAAATCTTCTGTGGCTGAAATCCGCCCTGGCTTTGTGGCAATTTCAAGCACGCATTGCTGTCTGCACTTCAAGACCTGAACATAATGGGCTGCAAGAGAGAGCAGCATGAAAGCCAGCAGCTCCCCTGCCTGCCAGACAGGAGAGCTGGGAGATGAGGCCTGTCCACACTGGGAAGCATGGCCCTCCTACCCACCCCTCTGTGCCTCCAACACACCTGCAATTGCTTCATACAGGCCAGGCTGCATGTCCTCCTTCTCTTCCTCCTCTTTCTCCTCCTCCTCCTTCTCCTCTTCCTCTTTCTCCTCCTCCCAAGGTCCTTCACACAGGGCACGACACTCTTCTAGTGCTGATAGCGCCTCTCTGAGTGACTCCTCCAACCTGGCCACAGCCTGTGGGTACTCATCTGCATTGTAGTGCTGCACCCCAGCCTCATATGCCTCCTGCAAAGGACAGGACCAGGCCTCTTGTTAGTGTAAGTGACACCAAAGGCTCCCTGATACTTTAAGCCACTCATAGGATAATGCTGACATCTAGGGGCCTGCTTGGATCATGCACAGCCCACCATGCGGTGGTACAGCAAATCTGGACATGTGTCAAAGAGACTTCTCCAAGGCACTGCAGCCTGCTGTAATTGCCACCACCAAATCTCTTTCAGTGTCAATAGTTTGCCTTCACTGGTGTACGGACACCCCGTCTCAGGCCATGATTCCTATGTGGAAACAGAGCACGGCGCTAGGCTGGTCCCTTGGAATGTGTGACAAGCCGTCTTGATGCCTCTAAATATACACAGTTTTGCATCAGACCCTCACCCAGAGTGATGTGGCCTCCAGATCCCGGAAGTTCTCTGATTTCACCCCTGACATACGACGATATTTCTCTATGTCCTCACGCATCTGGAGGTGCTGAGGATTCGCAACGAAGAATGTGTGAGCTGCGGATACTGCTTGATCCAGCTTCTTCAGCTGCAGAGAGAAGGCAGCACATGCAATATTCCCATGTGCACTAAGCATGCTCACTTCCCTTCAGACCCGCCTTTCACCCCAGCTACTCCCACAAACTGCGATGCCATGACACTGAGTATTTGGATAGGGCCCACCTGTAAACATCACTTTGCCTGGCCCATGGTGTGACCTAGATTCATCCACAGCTTGCCTGTGTCCCATGTCCCAGACAGCTGATGTGTCTGGCCAATCTCACTAGGCACAAAGGGGTGGCAATCTGCAAGGCCTTGCAGTGCCCGGCACCCCACCACCCTCTGAACAGCTTCAAACCTCCAGTAGCTACCTAGGAAGCATCAACACAAAACCAGCATGCTATTTTCGCTGAGAAGCAGAGAAAGATATAAGTGAGATGAAGCCACAGGAGGTCCCCAGCCCAATGCCTTGCTCACAGCAGGGCTGACTCCAGACCTCATCTAGCCAAGCGCACCTGGAAGAAGGCCACCTGGAGGTAGTTGTAGGGCTCCCGCAGCTCGAAGTCCCGCTGGATGGCATGGCTGACGCGGTGCGCTGAGGGCGGCCCGCCGAGCCGGCGGCCCAGGCAGTGCTGCAGGCAGTCAGCACGCTGCAACACTCTGTCGAAAAAGGCGGCGTCCCAGGGCACTGCCGGACCCTGCACGAAGGCCACCTCGTCACGGCAGGCATGGTGGCAGGCGCTGCGGGCCTCCCGCAGCCCTGCGTAGCTGTGCAGCGAGCGCTGCAGCAGCTCAGCTGCCCGCGCCCACTCCCGCGCCAAGTAGGCGCGCACACCGTCCGCGTAGAGCAGGTCGTAGGGGACCAGGCGGCCTGCGGCCGCGGACGTGGCGGCAGCAGCAAGGGCGAGCAGCAGCCGGAGAAACAGGGAGGCCATGGCCGAGCTGCAGAGGAGGAGGGGACTGGAGAGCACTGTGCGGCCGGGGGTGGTGGAAGTGCTGGCAGATTGCGCTAGACACACCCCGGAGGCCGGGCTGCGCCGGGCTGGGCGGGCAGAGCCCCTCGCCTGCCCACTTGCCTCGGCCAGTGCGCTGCAACTGGGCAGCCTGGAGGGGTCTGGGCAGCTCTCCGCAGCCTGCCCTGGCTGTGCTGCTCTCCCGCCCCAGCCTCCCAGCAGAGAGGACAAGTTCAGCTCTTGCATCGCGGACACAAAGAAGGGGAGAGGATTCCTGGAGCTGAAGTTGAGCCCTGGCGTCTCGAGTGGCAGCACCAAGCAGCTGCATGTAGTATGTTAGAATAAAATAATCATGACCTCAGGATTTTGGGGAGCTTGTTGCTCATACTGCATAGTGGTCTCTAACCCACCACTCTGCATCCATGTACCCCCAGGGAGCTCCTTGCAAGGTGGCAGTTGTATCACTTTTCTTTGGAAAAAACACAAACAGGATAAGGCTTGGCTCAGTCTCTGCCACCATGTCTCTTCTCAGGAGCAGATCCTATTGCATCAGCTGGGACCTGTCATGACTTTAGGGGAGCCTAGACCAATCCAGTGCAGGTCCTTCATAAGCTAACAGAGGCTGACACCTCTTCGTCTGATGTGATTCATTATCCATACGGCCCCAAGCATCAGCCAGAGCTAAACCTTCCTTTAGTACATGTGAACTAGGCCCTTCCAACAAAGCCATTTAAGGGTTATGATTAATTTATCTGAGTGCACGTAGGAATATGATTTACACTTTCAAAATTTACCGACTAAGTTCTATTACGTGGAAAAGTCCTTGGAGGTGAAGGACTGTATCCTTTCCACAGTCCCTCTGATGTAGCTACCCCCTTAACTCATGGTTGAACTCAACTAGTGTCTGGAAGGAAAATGGCCATCTTTCATAAGCCAGCGTGGCACGTCCCTTCTGAAATCTCTGCACAAAGTGGAAACTTGCTTCCAATATCATAGTTCGCAGCTTTGATGAAATTGGTATGGGGCCTTGCATGCACAAAGTTCTACTAGCTCTTCTGAGCTGGCCTGATGTCTAGGTGAGACGCTTGGGCCATTCTGTTTCATGAACAGTTTGCACTGGAATCTACAGATCACACAGGTGAAAGAAAACCTTATGGGTCAGGATCTTGCTGGAGACAATCATCTGTTTCAAGCATAGGGTTGCCTCAGAGCAATGCTTTTTGTTGAGCAATAGTAAAAGTCACAGAGGCCACTCTGCTTAGCTGTAGGTAGCCTGAGCCTCTCTTGAGGTGGAGAGGGAAACTTTTTACCTGGTCTTCCGTGGGACTCTGCTCCCATCACTAGGCTGTTAAGTATCTGCTTCCTCCCAGATGTACTGACAAGAACAGGAGAGAGAGATAGGGAGGGAGCCTTGCACATTCTGTATTTCCCTTTCAGAAGCCTGAGAAGCTTCATTAAACATTAAGCAAATCACTTTGTTTCTATGGAAACAAAATTATTGCTAATATATTATTTTAAAAACAGACACACGATTGACACTCCAAATATAGAATTTTAATACCATCCTCTGCCTGTCTTGTCTCTTAGGGCAAAGCTAATGCGAGGGCGGAGTTCACAAAGGGATGGGACTGGCAAGGGTGCCAAATGGCTGTCGCAGTGGTGGTTGTGTTTATAACCTGAGAGCAGGCGCAGACTGTCCACATCCATAGCACTCCATTTGCAGACCTGTCACACTTTTTCCCCCAAGACCGTAAGATGCCTTGTTTCCTGCCTGCTGTCGAGAAAGACAAGAATGTAAATTAGTAATTGGATCCCAGGATAAGGGAACATTTGAAGTTTTATTTAAAAATCTTGATGGCACTGAATATTTCGGATGCTGTCTCTCATAGTTTGGGATCCTGGAAGGTTTGAGCCTCACAGGCCTCTAGGGTCCGTTCATGTAGTGCCTGCTCTCCATCCTGCAGATGCCAGGCTTTGTTGCCAGCCAGTGAGCAGCGCTGTGGCCGGTCAGCATTCTCCTCCTCTCTGCTGCCAAGTGAGAGGCGGCGATCGCGACGTGATGTGAGCAGGAGACGGGAGTGCCGTGGGCTGCAGGCTGGGGTGGGTTGTGGCGTCTCGTCGATGAATGTGGTGATCTCATCTCGGAAGAAGCAGGCGCTGGAGCTGGATCCCCGGGGTACCAGCCCCCCTTCCAAAAACTGCCGGAGGGTTGTCAGTTCATCTTCTGGGGGCCGCCGGCAGTGCTGGTAGTCATGCATCTGAGGAGGCAAGAAGCCAGGGCCTCCAGACTTGCGGGGGGTGGAGATGCGGATATCATCAGATGAAGACCACTTGTGTAGGAAGGATGGAGTGGAGCGGTGGGAGGAGAAGATGTTAGTCTCATCATGTGACATTCTCCGGGAGATAGGGACCTGGAAACAGGAGAAGGAGGCAGGTGATGGAAGGCTTGGAGAAGAGAAAAAACGGAGGAGGCGTAGCTGAGGCCTTCTGAGAGGAGAGAGCCAACAGGACACAAAGATATGGGAAACAGAGAGAGAAAGAAGTGGGTTGTTGGGCTGCCCCTGCTGCCCTTCAACTCACCTGGAGATAATGCACCTTGTCCTGGGGCAACAACATGTGATGCATGGGTAGCAGCTTGATGTCCCGGGAGTCCCGCTTCACAGCTGCAGCACCATTTGCATCAAATCTCACTTTGCAGATCCTGCCATCACCATAATCCTCACACACACCATCTGTCGGCAAAGGGGAGTACAGCAAGAAACATTTCTCCACTAGAAGATCAGCATTATCAGGGCACCTAGGCACCACTGTAATGCTTGTCTGATTTTTGCTGCCCTACTCACAACCCTCTGGATTTGCCTTTGACTAAGGATCTCTTCTTTCTGCTTCAGCTGGGCTAAAGAACACAGGGGATTCCCTGATTCTCCTGTCTCACTTTTAAATCTCTCACCATCACAATCTGAATGTGCCTTTGGATCAGCAGGTCGGGCTAAGGGCTGGTATGTCATTTTCATTGTGGTTTGATGGCTATACATCACCTCTGTTTTCATGCCTACTGTGAAACTGTTGCACTATTTTTTTCCCGGATACTAGTCAGTCCTTAAGATGGCATACGAATGGCAGAGCTTTCTCTAGAATAAATTTTCTTATGGTTGCCAACTCCAAGCTTTAATATGAATTCCATCTAGACTCCCCCAATATCTCTCCCAAGGCCACTAGGTCCTTTTCCCAAGGCAGAATTACTCTGTCCTCTATGGTTTTTAAGGGACAGCATTTGTGAAGAAAGGTGGGGTGGTGAGGGGCTTACCGTCATCTCCATCTTCCTCAGACATGATAGCCACACACTGCTCCCACACGGTGCGGAGGTCAGCTCGGTAGCGCTCGCAGGACCAGATGAAGGAGGGGAGCAGCAGGGTCTGTACCATGGAGCACCAAAGTACAGCCAAAACCATCCAGGTGGGGGCTGTATCATAGCGCAGGCTAAAAAAGCTCACAACCTTTGGGATGGGAGAGAAAATCAAGGCCATGAAAGAGGAAAAAGAGAGAAGTGGGGATCAAGCAAGAAAAATGACAAAGTCAATTCTGTAATAGCATGTAATCTATTAGTAAAGGATTCTTCAAGCAGTCACCCCATGCTTCTTTTTATAAGTCGTTCCTAGGGTGTTGTCCCAGGTTTGATGGAGTGTATTCTGAGCTGTCATCTCTCTAACGTGAGACCTGGTATTAGCATTCCCTCTTCTGGGTGCTCATTATGAGCTGAGGCTAAATAAGTGCTAACAAAGGACACAGTGATTGAAAAACTGTGACTAAGCCTCTGTTCCCTTTGTGAACTTCCTCAGCTCTTCAGCATTCAGAAAATCAACCAGCCAGCCAAAACATGAATGTTGACTATGAACATACAAGTAAAAGGAAAAAGAAAACTGACAGCAACAGCTTTTAATGCCAGTGTATCAGTTCTCCAGAAGCAAATTAGAGAAATCAAAATCTCAGCATTTTAAGATATGTTGATCACCCTGTAGGTAGGCAAAATAATTTCATCTCTAGTCTCCTGTTAGCCACTTCTAACTTTCACAGTGTTTTTAGCTGTGTGGTGTGTATTCCTCAAGTTTAGACTTGTCTTAAGAAAAGGTTCCTGTAGAAGAATAAGAGAATTACTGCAATCTTTTTAAAACTGGCCCTCAGAACTACAGAGGTTCAGATGTGGCAACTCTGTCACCGGCAGACAGAAGACAGAGTTTCTTCTCTATACTCAAAACAGACAGAAATTTAGTTTAACTATGGACTCTGTGAAGGGAAAGGGAAAGCTCGCTGCTTACCAAGATAGGCACCCCCGTGAGTGTGTCATACAGGAAGACAATAGCGCTGATGAGGTTGGTCATCTGTAAGGAGGTCTTGGCTGATTCGGAACCATCCAGTGAAGACCTCCTTTTGCCTCGCACGTCCTCCACTACAATGGCTGGCACATTGAAAGTGTTGTGTGCTGAGGAAGAACAGGAAGATGATGCTTCCTCTGCCCGCTGATGGTGGCACTGCCGGCGTCTTCTGTGTGCCCATAGGGTCTGGTAGAAAGTGATACCTACGCACACCAAGCCCATGACAATTCCTCCAAGGAGCAGGAGGCTGAAGCAGACACCAAAGCCCAGTCCTATCTTACTGACAATGAACTGGCAGCCACGGGCATAGTAGCGCTCACCATTATTGTGCCAACCAATGGAGGGCAGGGTTGAGAGGATGAATGATACCATCCAGATACCCATGACTGCATGCAGAGCCTGCTTCTTGGCATTGCTCAGCCGATAGTTGACTGGCCATCTCACCATCCACATTCGGTGATAGGAGAGGGAGGCCACTGTGAAGCAGGTAGCCAGAGCCAGGGTGTAGTACGTGGAGACAAAGACCTTGCAGATGCTCTCATTCCAGTCATAGTCGGAGGATTCACGCCGCAGCTGCACCACAGCATAGGTGGTGAGGGGCACCGCTGCCATAAGGATGTGGGTCCCAGCAAGAAAGCATAGTAGCAGCTCCAGGGGCTTGTGTTTCTGTTGCTTGGCTGTGATGCTGAGAATAATCCAGGAGTTGGCCAACAGGGCTAACATTCCACATGCTAGCCACCACAGTGAATTGTTGTGCAAGGTAGACTCTGATGAGTCCCCCATGCTGCCACTCCCGCTACGCTGCACCCTGCCTGTGTTGTTGGGATTTTGTAAGAGAGTGAAAGGGACTCCACATGAGGGTAACCACGTCTCTCCTCATCTGCTGCTGCTGTTATGATGCACGGTGTATGCACACTGGAGGAGGTCCTCAAGGCATTGTCATCAGGTGCTAGGCAGGGAGGCAAGAACAGCCTGCCACTCTGTCTTTCACGCCACCCTTTCTTCTTGTTTGTTTATATTTTATTCACTTGTTCTATCCCTTGCACCTACTTTCCTCCTTGTTCTTTTCCTTTTCCTTTCTTCCACTCTTTCTCTTTCTCATCAACACTTGCCAGTGCTTCTTCTCTCACTTTCTTGCACTCTTTCTTTTTTCTCTCCATCTATTTTATCCCCCTCCTCTGCTCTCCCTCCCAAAGAAAAAGTTCTCCTTACTTCATGTGCTTCTCAGGCATTTTCTGTCTCTGGAATCACCTTCTGGGACTTGTGAAGGCCACAGGCAAACAGGGACAGCCAGGACTCCAGACAGTTTGGTAGTAGCAGCTGCCCAGTGCCCAGCGTCCTAGTGAATGAGGAGCTGACAAAGAGATTTAGAGAAGATGGGAGGCAGGAGAAAGGTCCTGGGAAAACAGTGAGGGTGGCACATACACAGTGTGTAATCCCTCACTCACCAAATGCCACGCTCTTGGCCAGGTGGAGATTCCTGCCAAGACTGTCAGAGAACTGTCAGCAGAGAGTGATGGGTGAGGAGAAGATGCAGACAGTTCCCTACCAAAAGCCCACTGCACTCTCACTACATTGTCCTTTATCCTGTCCAGGGCTCAGTCTGCTCCTTCCAGCTTTCCTGCACAGCACAGGGCAGAACTGGCAAAGAATAATGTGATGGGGAGGAGGGGAAGATCCTTTTCAAAGGTTCCCTTGGAGATTCAGGGCATGAGGTTCACTGTAGAAGACAGAAGAGAGAAAAAGTAATTTAAGATCATTTTCCCTCCCCAGGTCTTTCTCTCTTCTTGCCCACACAAACACATTGTCATGATTTAGGCTGTGCAGAGCTCTTCCTATGTCTTTCAGAGAAAGGAAGAGCCAGATTGTGCCAGTCCCTACATACCTCCGGTTGGATGCTAGTACACAGCACTCCTTCTAGCATGCCTAAGCCACCCTGGGCTCCCTGCTGTTCCAGCCTCAGGCTCCCCACCTAAAGCTTTAATAATGCCATTTTGTTAATTGAGGCCTCATCCTCATTGTTCCCTGCCATTGCGGTCCTGCGCTCACTGTATACCTGTACTGATACTCCTTGCTCCTGCTGTACTGCCTCCTCAACTACGCCAGTCTTTGCATCTCAAAAGTTCTGTGACTACGCTCTGGATTTTAACCTGCCTTTGTTGTCTTGTCCCATCTGTGGGCAAGCTCCACCACTTTGGCAATTCATTTAAATTCAGATGCACCCATAGCCTTTAAGCACAAGCCTTTTGACTCCATACCTAGCTCATCTAGAGTATTTCTGCTAAGGCATCCCTGATCTCCAGACACACAACAGTTAGAAACAAGACTGCTAATCTAGTCCTGGGACTACTCGTGATTAGTCTACTCATCTTTGCCAGTGACCACCAGTCCCATCAACCCAGTTCCCCTCTCCTGTCTCATCTATAGGATATATCCAAATGGTATATTCCAGGAAGGTACAGGTCTCCTGATCTGAACAAACACAAACTTAATCTTTCTGTGAAGGGAATGGTGTCCCCTCAGTCCGAGGTAATGGCTCTCCATTCCCACCCCTCCTGTGCCTTCCTGTTCTCCGTATTTTCTCAGTGTCTCTGTAACCACCTGAGGCTTTTCCTCCTTTTTCTCTCTTCTTGGAGCAGTTTGTCATCAGATTGAAAAGGCCCCTCTTCTGCCCTGGTTAAGCCTTTTTCTCCCCCAATATCATCACACTTGCAGTTAGGCCTGTGGCCTCTGGAGACAGTTAGGAAGCCAGCAAGTCCTGATAATCCGGGGGGAGCGAATTTTCTTGCAGCATCTCCTGCTGCCGCCTTTCCCATCCGTCTTGCTCCGGCAGCCCACACTGTTCCCCAGGGGCAGGAGCCCTGCCATGCCTGCTCACCTCACGGCCCGACTCTGCTCCCCGCTATGGTCCCCCAGCTCCCAGGCAGGTCAGAGCTGCAGGTCTGCTGCAGGACAGCCGGGTCTGAGAAAGCTCCCCCTCACCTTGCCCCACTGCCTCACCGGGGCCCCCGCCACTCCTCCCCCCGGCTGGCAGGTGTGAGCTGAACTGCAGGGACACGAAAAAAACTCCTGGGGCTGGTGACTCAGGGAAAGGCAAAGGCTGGGGTCTGAGGGGAGGATGACCCAGAAAAACTGGAAGGAAGAGCCGGGGAGGGGTGGGGGGGATCGGAGCGGCCGCCGCGGGGCTGAGCGGCTGCCCGGGGCGAGGCGGTCGCGCAGGGCTGCCCCCGGCAGCCTCCCGCTTCGTCCCCCGCCCGGCAGCCGGGAAGCCTCGGCCGGGAGGCGCC